>NC_044035.1:363667137-363923865 GCF_901765095.1 Microcaecilia unicolor
AAACACTAGTTTCTCAGATTTGGGTACTGAAAGGTTTAACAAGTTCAGATTCTTACATAAATCAGCATGGCTGTATGATGATTTGTTATATCTAAAAGCAAAAACGAGGGGTTTAGGATGATCAAATTTATGATTTTAGAAATGTTTTGTAGAGGAGTGTGTAGCTGTGTTAGTCCACTCTTAAGGTTATCAATAGAAATCAAACAAAATAAAACATGGAAAAGAAAATAAGATGATATCTTTTGGAATTGTTAACTGAACCCCTGATACACTTGCTTCTCAGTCGGCTGTAAAGTGCCACACTCAAGATGGCGGATACGCCACTACACTGGACGCTTCCGCTCCCTCCTCCACGTCACTGTTTCAGGGGCGGGGCTACGCCCCAGTCCTCTCCCTTTGAAGCGAGTGGGGCGGGGCCCAGAGAGCATCGCATCGGGCCGGAACTTGTTTCCTTTCTATAGCTGCACAACATGGCGGACGTCACAGAAAATCTTGTGGACGGCGAAGCGAAACTGAGCAAAAAGTGAGTGAAAAATGGAAGTGGTATAACTGGAGCCATCCCTTAGTTCTGCCTTCACCGTTGGATTTCTAGAATTAAAACCGAAGCAGTGGCGAGCCGTCTTCTGTTCTTGGCCTGTTTCAGTCCTTAATGCCGGCTCGGTTTGGAGTGCATGATGGGATTTGTAGTTGTGGGTATGCGCGTCTTTATTATAGCCCTTTGCTTTCAGTACTACATCTCCCATCATACGTCTTCCTAGTGGTTCCTGGGAGCCATTGCAGTGGAGTCCTGGGAAATGTAGTTCAACAGGATGGTCGGTGTCCTAGAAAAGAACGGGTGGTTCAGTCTCTCTGTACTACAATCCCTAGAGTGCATTGGAAAGATGAGGAAGGAGCTGTGCAGAGAAAACAGCGTGGTGGGGAACATCTGTCAGAACTAAAGTACTGTTAGGAGGCCGAACAACTATACTACAAATATCTGATGTAGTGAAAAAATCTTTTTTCCATCTTAGGAGACTTCGGTCAGTTAGGAATTCAATTAGTAAGGATTCCCTTAAAACGTTGACATCTGCTTATATTACCTCACGCTTAGACTACTGTAATATCATATATTCAGGGATCACCCAAGCTAGCTTGAAGCGATTACAAAGAATACAGAATACTGCAGCACGTATGATTTGTAGGGCCCGGAGGGATGACAGAGTAACACCTTTGCTACATCAACTGCATTGGCTTCCAGTTGAAGCAAGAGTTAAGTTTAAAGCCTTAGTCTTGACCCATAAGGCCTTTTATACACTAAATCCTGACTATCTGTCAAATCTAACTATTCCTTACACTGCCACACGAACCCTTAGATCCCTGACAGATAACAGGTTAGTGATTCCTCCTCTTGCTAGGGCTAGATGGGAATCTACACGGAATTCGGCTTTTTTCTATCTGTCTCCCTCTCTTTGGAATGGCCTTCCAAAAGAGATCAGACTTGAGAAATCTTACTTTCATTTTCGGAAACTTTTGAAAACCTTCTACTTTATCGAGTATGTAGATCAGAATTTAGAATAATGGAAGAAAGGTTATAAATGGGCATCTGTAATATATACTAAGTCAAAACTGTATTATCTGTCTGTGTAGATTATATTATGTATTTAATTTTGTATCTGCAGTGTTCTCCTGTGTATTAATCATGAGTTATATTGTTTTCATCTTATGTAGCTAGTTTGTTGGGTTTGCTGTGCTTTCCTGTAATGATTGGAGTTCTAATGTTTGTCCAATTTGTACTTATTGTACTGCTTTTTTTTTTTTTTTTTTTTTTTTTTTTATAAATTGTAAACCGTTCTGTCTTGCAGTAGCAATAAGATACGGTATATAAATTGATGTAAATAAATAAAAATAAATAAAAATACTACTACTATTTAGCATTTCTATAGCGCTACAAGGCGTACGCAGCGCTGCACAAACATAGAAGAAAGACAGTCCCTTCTCAACCCAATATAACTATCAGAGAAGAGGGGAGAAAGCGAAAATACTGTCCATGTACATTTTAGAGCTAAAAAAAACCCTCAAACTACTTATATGAATACAAGAACAGGCGCAGATAATCATAATAACATAGTAGATGATGGCAGAGAAAGACCACGGTCCATCCAGTCTGCCCAAAAAGATACAGTCATATGTGCTACTTTTTGTGTATATACCTGACTTTGATTTGTATTTGGCATTTTCAGGGCACAGACTGTAGAAGTCTTGACCAGCACTAGCCCCACCGCCCCCCAATCTCTGCTAAGCTTCTGAGAATCCATTCCTTCTGAACAGGATTCCTTTATTTTTATCCCACACATTTTTTAATTCCGTTACCGTTTTCATTTCCACCACCTCCCACGGGAGGGCATTCCAAGTATCTACCGCTCTCTCCGTGAAAAAATACTTCCTGACATTTTTCTTGAGTCTGCCCCCCTTCAATCTCATTTCATGACATCTAGTTCTACCGCCTTCCCATCTATGGAAAAGGTTCGTTTGTGGATTAATACCTTTCAAATATTTGAACATCTGTATCATATCACCCCTGTTTCTCCTTTCCTCCAGGGTATACGTGTTCAGGTCAGCAAGTCTCTCCTCATACGTCTTGTAACTTAATGATGACCCCACTTGCCAAGTCCTCATCCAACCATGGCCTTAACCCTTTCATATATGCAGACGATGTCACAATATACATTCATTACAAAACCAAACTGACAGAAATCACCAACGAAATCAAGGTCGGCCTGAACATCATGGATTCATGGACAAATGCATTTCAACCAAAACTCAATAAAGAAAAAACTCATTGTCTTATCCTCTCATCCCAACACCAGCGCGGATATCCCCACAAGTATCAACAACCCAGATCACACCCTTCCTATCTCAGACAGCTTGAAAATCCTCGGCGTTACAATGGACCGTAACTTAACACTAGAGAGCCAAGTGGCATCCACAACAAAGAAAATGTTCCACTTAATGTGGAAACTCAAACGTGTGAAGCAATTCTTCCCAAGGGAAACATTTCGCAACCTGATACAATCAATGGTACTAAGCCATTTAGATTACTGCAATGGAATTTATGCGGGATGTAAAGAACAAACCTTAAAGAAACTTCAGACCACTCAAAACATGGCAGCTAGGCTTATATTTGGTAAAACGTGATTTGAAAGTGCAAAACCCCTCCACAAAAAACTACACTGGCTCCCAATCAAAGAACGCATCGCCTTCAAAATCTGCACCCTGGTTCACAAAATCATCTACGGAGAAGCCCCGAGTTACATGACAGACTTGATGGACTTACCAATTAGAAATACATCCGAATCAACACGATCTTATCTAAATCTGCACTACCCAAGCTGCAAAGGACTTAAATACAAAACAACTTACGCATCTAGTTTTTCCTACATAAGCACACAACTGTGGAACGCATTACCAAAAGCCTTGAAAACGACGTACGACCACCTAAACTTCTGGAACTCACTAAAAACCAACCTGTTTAAAAAGGCATACCCTACCGATCCAACTTAAATGCTTAATCTCTGCAACACAACCAAACTAAAGCACGTAATAACACAACTCTTCCGTTCTCCGATTCCCTAATGTGGCTGTGCCACATGAACTTGATCTTACCACAACATCACCCTGTATTTGTTCGCACCGGAGCCTGCAAAGGCCTCTCCGGTACTATGTAAGCCACATTGAGCCTACAAATAGGTGGGAAAATGTGGGATACAAATGTAACAAATTTAAAAAAATAAAATACTTCATCGACATCGTCCACTTCTCCCATCCGCTCTTTTGCACGGAAGAGAAAATGTCACTACTCTTCATGTTCTAAGAGTAGTGCATCGGTGTCCTGTTCAAAACACATACATCCACGCCTCTGCAAGTGTGGTCGATGCCATTGAAATCGTCCATCTCATACAAAATTGCAGCAGTCTACATCCTCTGCTCTCCTCATACTCATAAGCAAGCTGTTCAACATCAAGCTGTAGCAGCAACTTTTTCTTCACATCCAAATCTAGCGAATGTCTCTTCAAATTTTTTCCAGTTAATGACATAGTTTTTCAAACAACACTTAGAGGTATATTTTGAAAGCACTTAGCACATAGGTTTCTATGGAACTTTGGAAGGTTAAGTGCTTTGAAAATATGATAGACTCCTGTTGAAAATCCCAGTAACAATACTTTGACAACACTGTTCTCAGATCACCTGTGTCTAGAAAGAGAGCACGATCTGTCTCACCATTTTCTTCACAACCTCATGCATCACATTCACCGGTAGAAGCTGAATCCTATTTTAGAGTCTCATCTCCTGCATCTCGCTACTCTCTAGGAAAACGTTCATGTCACACTGGTGTGACTAACGATCTTCCTGAAAACACATCTGGCCAGCATACCAAAGAGGATTCAACATACCCTCTGTTTTTGCTAAAAATTGCTAAAGCCTTACAGCTTCCCACTACTACTCAATCTACATCTACAAAATCTGGGAAATGCTCTGTCTTGAAGTATTTAAATAAGTACATAAGTATTGCCATACTGGGAAAGACCAAAGGTCCATGAAGCCCAACATCCTGTTTCCAAAAGTGGCCAATTCAGGTCACAAATACCCGGCAAGATCCCAAAAATGTACAAAACATTTTATACTGCTTACCCAGAAATAGTGGATTTTCCCCAAGTCCATTTAATAACGGTCTATGGACTTTTCCTTTAGGAAGCCGTCCAAACCGTTTTTAAACTCCGCTAAGCTAACCGCCTTTACCACATTGTTAGATAAGTATTAATATAAATTCTTTAACTCACATGTTTATTCCTGAAAAATTTTAAACATCTGAAGAAGAGAGTTATTCACACTCTGCAGCACTTCCCATAGTACGTCCATTGTGACATTATTGGCTTCACCAGATCCAATTTCTCCACAGAAACCGCTCCAGATATCTTCAGGGGGGGGAGAAGAGCTCACTCTCCAATCCCCCAGTTGGTTTATTATCCGGAATCGATGCTGCGCCAGGACCTCCTCAGGTCGCATGAAAATCCTAACCCACTTCGGGCGTTTCCACTGTCGACATCCATAGCGAAGCGTTTCTGTTTCCGGGTCTTGGAGGGGTCGTGCCAGCAGGGGGACTCAAAGTCACTCCCTCTCCACCGAGGTTCGATGATAAAGCCTTGCTGTTCCCCGAAGCAGGAACCGATATCCCCGACGTTATGACCCTGAATCTCTCCAAAGTAGGCTGAGAAGTGGTGGGAACCCCAGCCGTGTTCGAGGAGGACAACACCACGGCTTTGCCTTTTCTCTTCCCCATTCTCTGGGGAGCGCGCCTACTTCTTCAGGTATTCTGGTGTAAAACGGGAACTCAACTAACGTACGTTCTCCCTCTACACCATCTTGGATCCTCCAGTTTGGGACACTCTTTGTCTGGTTTCTCCTCAGAGGCCTGTCTGATATGGGTAACTCTTCAGCATAGCCCTCTGAGTCACTGAAACACAGAAGCCCCTCCACCCCTGCAAGGTGGTGTCCCTTTGGAGGGGAGCCGCCTTTTCTCCATGCTGAAGAGCCCTAGCCGCTTTAGCCTTTCCTCATAGGGAAGTCGTCCCATCCCCTTTATCATTTTCGTCACCCTTCTCTGCACCTTTTCTAATTCCACTATATCTTTTTTGAGATGCGGCGACCAGAATTGAACACAATATTTGAGGTGCAGTCGCACCATGGAGCGATACAAAGGCATTATAACATCCTCATTTTTGTTTTCCATTCGTTTCCTAATAATACCTAACATTCTATTTGCTTTCTTAGCCGCAGCAGCACACTGAGCAGAAGGTTTCAGCGTATCATCAACGACGACACCTAGATCTCTTTCTTGGTCCGTGATTCCTATCGTGGACCCTTGCATGACATAGCTACAATTCGGGTTACTCTTTCCCACATGCATCACTTTGCACTTGCTCACATTAAATGTCATCTGCCATTTAGACGCCCAGTCTCCCAGTCTCGTAAGATCCTCTTGTAATTTTTCACAATCTTCCCGCGATTTAACAACTTTGATTAACTTTGTGTCATCAGCAAATTTAATTACCCCACTAGTTACTCCCATCTCTAGGTCCTTTATAAATATGTTAAAAAGCAGCGGTCCCAGCACAGAGCCCTGGGGAACTCCACTAACTACCCTTCTCCATTGAGAGTACTGATCATTTAATCCTACTCTCTGTTTTCTATCTTTTAACCAGTTTTTAATCCACAATAGAACACTACCTCTGGAGTCTTTCATGAGGTACTTTGTCAAACGCCTTCTGAAAATCCAGATACACAATATCAACCGGCTCCCCTTTATCCACATGTTTGTTCACCCCTTCAAAGAAATGTAGTAGATTGGTGAAGCAAGATTTCCCATTTCACTAAATCCATGTTGACTTTGTCTCATTAATCCATGCTTTTGAATATGCCCTGTAATTTTGTTCTTAATAATAGTCTCTACCGTTTTCCCCGGCACCGACGTCAGACTCACCGGTCTATAATTTCCCGGATCTCCTCTGGAACCTTTTTTAAAAATCGGCGTTACATTTGCCACCCTCCAATCTTCTGGTACTACTCGAGTTTAAGGATAAATTACATATTCCATATCATCAAGCTGATCAATCCATAGACTGGTGGGTTGTGTCCATCTACCAGCAGGTGGAGATAGAGAGCAAACTTTTGCCTCCCTATATGTGGTCATGTGCTGCCGGAAACTCCTCAGTATGTTCTCTATCTCAGCAGGTGGTGGTCACACACAGCAGCAGCTCTGGCTAGGCCTCCAAGCCTAATTTTTAGGTTTTGTTGAGTGCCTGGGGTTGAGGGCTCTTTTGAGCAAGTGCAAACCTGGTGGTGCCAGGTCCCTCCTTTTCTCCCCCCTCCCGCTGGCTCCGTTTAAAAAAAAAAAAAAAAAAAAAAATTTTTAAACGTCTTTAAAGGCGTTTAATTCGACGTTTCTTTAAACGTTCATTGCAGCTACTCACTGGGACACCAGTTCGTTACAGCTCGGAGCGGCAAGCAGGTAATTTTACCTTTTTATAGCGGGCAGGGGGTTCCCCGATTCTTCTCCTCGTGGCAATGGCGTCGGAGGGCGAGGGCGCAAAGGGTCGCTCCCCGGATCGCTGGAGCGCTTCTAGAGGGGATGCGGGGGTTTTACAACCTGATTCGCCCTTGATGGGTGATAGTTTAGTGACCGATGAATGTCCCGGTCGTTCCTCCGGCGTGGCAGTTTTTTTTCCCGCCATAAACGCCCATCCCCCGCTCCTCGCCTCCGCCATCTTGGCCGGCCACGCGGCTCGGACGGCTTCTTCGGGGCCGCCCTTGAGGTTGGAGACATTAATGCCATGAACGCCCTTAATTTGGGCGACGGCACAAAAGCGGCTAAAGTTAAGCGCCGTTCTTCCCGCGCGGCTCCTTCACGGAGTTTCGCGCCGGACGCCATTTTGGATGCGCAGCATGTCTCTCCCCCGCTATTGCGAGCGCCGGTTGAGAGTGCGTCTAGGGCTGTTGCCCAGGCTGCGGAAGTGCACAGTCTGGGGGGTTTCTCCCCCGAGTTTGTTTTGCTGCTGCATCAGGCTTTCCTCATGCAAACGCTGCCCCTGCTCCCTCTTCTGATAAAGAGGTTGAGGTTCCCAGAGGTAAACGCCCTCGGGTTGATTTCCAGGCCTTGGAGGACTTTTGTCTCCTCCGATGTAGATGAGGGCAGCGTGTCTGAGGTCTCCCAACGATCCTTTGCAGATTCCTTGGAGGAGATAGATCCCCGCTCGGATGGAGCGGATGACCCCTCTGCAGCACGGCTTTTTAGCCCAGAGGATTTGCCCAACCTGTTGTTACAGGCCATGGACACTTTGAAGATTTCCTCTCCGGAGGACGTCTCTCCCTCAGCCCCTGTTGGCTCTGCCATTATGCTGGGGACGAAGCGCCCGCCTAGAACCTTCCACGTGCATGATGCCATGCACACCTTAATTGCGGCTCAATGGGATGTCCCGGAAACGAGCCTTAAAGTGGCTAGGGCTATGTCCCGCCTCTATCCTTTGGCTGTGAGTGAACGTGAGGCCTATCTGTGGCCTACCGTGGATTCTTTAATCACTGCGGTGACTAAGAAAACGGCGTTGCCGGTGGAAGGTGGCACGGCCCTAAAGGACGCCCAAGACAGAAGATTGGAGGCGGCCTTAAGGTCGTCCTTTGAGGCAGCTGCTTTAAGTTTGCAGGCCTCAGTTTGCGGCTCCTATGTGGCCAGGGCGTGCCGGACTATGGTGCAGCGGGCTTCCCCCTCGGATCATTCCTTGGGGGCTGATTGGCCGGCCCTGGAATCGGGCTTAGCCTATTTGGCAGACTTGCTGTATGATGTCTGGAGAGCCTCAGCTAAAGGCATGGCTCAGACAGTCTCTGCGCGGCGGTGGCTTTGGCTGAAACATTGGTCTGCTGACCACGCCTCTAAATCCCGCCTGGCTAGATTGCCTTTTAAAGGCAAGCTGCTCTTTGGGGTCGAGCTGGACAAAATCGTGACCGATCTCGGCACGTCTAAGGGCAAGAAATTACCAGAGGTCAGGGCTCGGGTTAGTACTCGTCCCGATACCTCCAGAGGACGATTGCAGGAAGCCCATCGGTACCGCCCGGGCAAGTCGGGTTCCTCTGCCCCCTCTTCCTTCAAGAGGAATTTCTCCCCCAAGCAGCATTCCTTTCGCAGAGACCGCCGTCCCGGAGGTGCTCCCTCCGGTCCTCCCCCAGGGTCTCGTACCCAATGACGGGGCCTTGGTCCACGCCCCAGTGCAGATTGGAGGACGGCTGTCCTCGTTTCTGGGCGAGTGGACCACTATAACTTCAGACGCGTGGGTGCTGGAAGTCATCAGAGGCGGCTACAAGCTAGAGTTCTGCCAACCCTTAAGAGACGGGTTTGTACTCTCTCCCTGCAAGTCTCCGGTCAAGCTGTGGTAGTGCAGCAGACCTTGGACAACCTGATCCGCCTGGGTGCGGTCGTTCCGGTGCCAAAAAATCAGATTGGCAAGGGATGTTACTCCATTTACTTTGTGGTTCCAAAGAAAGGAGGTTCTGTCCGGCCTATCCTCGACCTCAAAGGGGTCAATCGGGCCTGGAAAGTGAGGCACTTTCGCATGGAGACTCTCCGCTCTGTTATAGCGGCAGTGAAGGCAGGAGAGTTCTTGGCTTCCTTGGACATCAAGGAAGCGTACCTGCATATTCCCATCTGGCCTCCTCTCCAACGCTTTCTGCGTTTTACAGTCCTGAGACGACACTTCCAGTTCAGAGCCCTCCCTTTCGGGTTGGCTACTGCTCCGCGGACCTTTTCCAAAGTAATGGGGGTCATAGCGGCCTTCCTGCTAAAGGAAGGAGTACAAGTCCATCCTTATCTGGACGACTGGTTGATCCGAGCCCCCTCTTATGCAGAGTGCGGCAAAGCTATGGACCGGGTAGTTGCTCTTTTGAGCTCCCTGGGATGGATCATCAACTGGAAGAAGAGCCAGCTGCGCCCGACTCAGTCCCTGGTGTATCTGGGAGTTCGATTCGACACCCAAGTGGGCAGAGTGTTCCTGCCAGACAATCAGATTGTCAAGCTTCAGGCTCAGGTGGACTAGTTCCTAGTAGCCTCTCCTATTCGGGCTTGGGACTACGTGCAGCTGTTTGGCTCTATGACGGCCACGATGGAAGTAGTGCCCTGGGCCAGGGCTCATATGAGACCACTACAGCTATCTCTGCTGCTGCGCTGGACTCCGATGTCGGAGGATTATGCTGTGCGCCTTCCCGTGGACCCAGCAGTGCGCAAGGCGCTGAGCTGGTGGACGCAGACAGACAAGTTGTCTGCAGGATTGTCTCTGGTGACCCCGGAGTGGATTGTCGTCACGACAGACGCCTCTTTGATGGGCTGGGGAGCCCACTGCTTGGGAAGGACAGCGCAGGGGCTCTAGTCTCCTGCAGAGGCAAGTGGTCTATCAACCTCCTGGAACTCAGAGCCATTCAGTTGGTGTTATTGGAGTTCATCCCGGTACTGGTGTTGAAGCCTGTACGGGTCCTGTCGGACAATGCCACGGCTGTGGCCTATATCAACCGCCTGGGAGGTACCAAGAGCGCCCCTCTAGCCAGGAGGCTATGAGTTTTTGCCAGTGGGCGGAAGCGAACCTGGAGCAGCTTTCAGCGGCCCACATTGCCGGAGTCATGAATGTCAAGGCGGACTTTCTCAGTCGCCATACCTTGGAGCCCGGAGAGTGGCAACTATCTGCTCAGGCGTTCTTGGACATCACGAAGCGCTGGGGCCAGCCGAGCCTAGATCTGATGGCGTCATCGGCCAATGGCCAAGTGCCGCGCTTTTTCAGCAGAGGACGGGACCCTCGATCCCTGGGAGTAGATGCTCTTCTCCAACAGTGGCCGACACAAGAGCTCCTCTATGTGTTCCCGCCCTGGCCCATGTTGGGCAGGGTGCTAGACCGGGTGGCAAAGCATCCCGGCAGGGTAATCCTGGTGGGTCCGGATTGGCCCAGACGTCCCTGGTATGCGGACTTGTTCAGGCTCTCAGTCGACGATCCTCTGCGGCTGTCAGTGGAGCAGGGCCTGTTACATCAGGGTCCCGTGGTGATGGAGGATCCCTCTCCCTTTGGTCTTACGGCCTGGCTATTGAGCGGCAGCGTCTGAGGAAGAAGGGCTTCTCAGACAAGGTCATCGCCACTATGCTGAGAGCGAGGAAGCGCTCTACTTCTACTGCTTACGCCAGGGTCTGGCGTATCTTTGCAGCATGGTGTGAAGCAGGCTCACTTTCTCCATTCACTGCTCCAATTTCTTCAGTGTTGGTGTTCCTGCAAGAAGGTCTGGAGAAAGGCCTGTCGCTCAGTTCCCTTAAAGTCCAGGTAGCGGCTCTGGCTTGCTTCAGGGGCCGCCTGAAGGGTGCTTCCCTGGCTTCGCAGCCAGATGTGGTGCGCTTTCTCAAGGGAGTTAATCACCTGCGCCCTCCTCTGCACTCAGTGGTGCCTGCATGGAATCTCAACCTGGTGCTAAGAGCATTGCAGAAGCCGCCTTTGGAACCCTTGTCGAGGGCATCTCTGAAAGACCTGACGTTGAAAGCAGTCTTTTTGGTGGCTATCACTTCAGCCAGAAGAGTTTCCGAGCTCCAGGCGCTCTCATGTCGAGAGCCTTTTCTGCAGTTCACTGAGGCAGGAGTGACTATGCGCACAGTGCCTGCCTTCCTGCCCAAGATTGGTTCTCGCTTCCATGTGAATCAGCAGCTCTGTCTCCCTTCCTTTCGTAGGGAGGACTAATCAGAGGAGTACTCCGCTCTTGAATATCTGGATGTGAGACGAGTCATCATCAGATACTTGGAAGTGACCAATGATTTCCGGAAATCGGATCATCTGTTTGTCCTGTTTGCAGGTCCTCGTAAGGGTCTGCAGGCTGCTAAGCCTACAGTGGCAAGATGGGTCAAGGAAGCCATTGCAGCGGCTTATGTGGCCGCGGGGAAGGTGCCGCCTATCCAGCTGAAGGCTCACTCCACGAGAGCTCAGGCGGCCTCGATGGCAGAGGCCGGATCCGTCTCCCTGGAAGAGATATGCAAGGCGGCAACGTGGGCTTCGGCTCATACATTCTCCAAGCATTACCGTTTGACTGTGGCTGCACGGGCGGAGGCCCGGTTTGGAGCTTCAGTGTTGAGGTCAGGGATTTCTATGTCCCGCCCTGGGTGAGTACTGCTTCGGTACATCCCACCAGTCTATGGATTGATCAGCTTGATGATATGGAAGGTAAAATTATGTATAATCATACCTGATAATTTTCTTTCCATTAATCATAGCTGATCAATCCATAGCCCCTCCCAGATATCTGTACTGTTTATATTCTGGTTGAATTTTAGGTTCAAGTTTAGCCTTCAGTTACTTCAGGAGGACTTCGTGTTCAAGTTCTTCTTTCACTTGGATTCTTCAAGAGTTGAGACGAGTTTGTGTTACAGTGAGCTGCTGCATTCCTCTCCCCTCCGTTTTACGGGGCTGGATTGAGACATAAATTCTGCCGGCACTCCCTCCCGCTTCGTGCGGCTGTAGGGCAGCTTTGTACCCCTCCCGCTTCGGCGGTGTTAGGGTCAGTCAGCTCCTCCCGCGGTTGCGGTTGCAGGATAAGCCAGATCCCCCCGCATCGGCGGGTGTGGTGTCCCTTCCCCGCTCCGCGGGGATGAGCTGGACGGATTCCCCTCCCCCACTTGTGTGGGGATGAGCTGGGTTAATTCCCCTCCCCCGTTTCGGCGGTGGTGAGCTGGGCAGAGTGTCCCTTCGTGGGTGTAATTCTCTAAGTGCTGAGTCCTGCGGATGGAGCTTTGATATCGACATACTGAGGAGTTTCCGGCAGCACATGACCACATATAGGGAGGCAAAAGTTTGCTCTCTATCTCCACCTGCTGGTAGATGGACACAACCCACCAGTCTATGGATTGATCAGCTATGATTAATGGAAAGAAAATTATCAGGTATGATTATACATAATTTTACCTTTCTAACAATAGAACTGAAAAATGAGCTTTTGGAGCTATCAGTACTCTGGGATGAATACCATCCGGTCCATGCATCTTCCAAGTGATACCATATTGCAAGACCAACATAAGCAAATTTAGTCCACTCTTTTTACAATTCGTCCTACTAATCGCTTTTTAGATAAGTACAAGGTACAGGGTGTGTTAGGACATGTCAACCAACAGCTACCCCATCAATCTATGGTAGATAAGTCAGCCATGTGAAAACCTAAGACAGGGAAAGAGAGTACTTCTCATCCTCCTCCCAAAGATCTCAAATGTATGGATCTTTTAGGCAAAAAATCTTACCAAAATATTATAATGCAAGCTAGGATTGCAGTACATTCCTTTCACTTTGTGCAGTATTTATATGTTGTTATGGACACTTTCGAAGTTGCAGGATTCTTCAGATCAACATATTGTTTCTTTACTGCCTACAATCATGCAGGATTTAGAATTTTGTTCTCTATATGATAAGGGCAGCGTTTGACAGTTAAGAGACAGCCATTCATGGTGCAGCTATTGCTATCTCTGTGAGACACATGGCTTGGTTGTGTCATCTTTAGCTGAGGATCTCTGATGAGGTAGTGGACCTCCCTTGTTTAAGGGATAGCCTTTTTGGTTCCAAAGTTGCAGAAATGATCACTTCTATTAAGGAAGACTATACAACATTAGACACCTTGGAAGAAGATCAATCAAAAAGTTTGAAAACTGTTCATAAATGTCTACCATACTATCAGTCTAAATCGAGATACTCCAATAAAAGATCTTATCCTTACCAGAAATCAGGATACCAAGCTAAGCAGCCCAGACAAAAACTATTTCTCCACTAAGATAGTATGAGACAGGAAATAATCTAGATCTGTCACTTCTCAACAGCAAAAACCGAACCCTAGTTTTTGACGAGCAATTCCAGTCGGAGGAAGTTTTTCACATTTCTCTGATGCTTGGAAGACTATAATCACGGACTTATGGGTGATAAAATATAGGCATCGTCTCAATTTCCACCAAGCAGGGTATCGCAGACCACTGGAAGTGCAATCTCACCTTTTGCATTTAGAAGTGACCAGGCTGCTACATGCTCAGGTTATAGAACTGGTACCTCCAGAACAGAGACAGACCAGATTTTATTCAGGTACTTTCTCATCCCACCAAAAATTTGAAGGATTTTGAGCCATCCTAGACCTGAGGTTACTGAACAAATTCATTAAAAAAAAAAAGTTTTGCATGTGTACTCTCATTAACATACTCCCTTTTATAGATCAAGGAGATTGGCTAGCATTATTAGACCTAAAGGACACTTATCTGCATGTCCCAATACATCCAGATTCACGCCAGTATCTTCATTTGACAGTTCAAAATGTTCATTATCAATACAAAGTTCTCCTGTTCTGTTTCACCTCTGCACCCAGAGTTTTTACCAAATGTGTAATCATGGTGATAACCCATCTGCGCCAGCAAGGACGCATCATTTTTCCTTATGTAGACGATTGGGTCTACATCGATCACGCTTCTCAGATTTGCAGATGATGATCCTCAATTCGCTGGGATTCCTCATAAACTTAGAAAACACTTTTGCAACCCTCACAACAATTGGAGTTTATAGGAGCTTTCCTCAACACACTGTTGGCCCTGGCACGATTACCCCTGCACAGAGTGCACACTTTTATGCACCAGGCTCTTCAAATATCCAGTATGCAACTAACAGCAAGAGCATTTTTAGGTTTACTAGGTCACATGGCTGCTGCAATACACGTACTCCCTCAAGCACATTTAAGGATGCGTCCTATTCAATTGTATCTCGGACAGCATTGGTCCCAATATCACTAGTCCCTTTCCACAAAAGTACTGGTAGCTCCTTACCTTCCCACATCGTTGAACTGGTGGACTCATCTACCTCATTTTACAGAAGAGTACCTTTCCAACCTCCATGGCCAATGCTTCTCCTCACAACAGATGCCTCCAAGATGGGTTGGGGAGCACACTGCCAATGCCTTTCCATTCGAGGACTGTGGACTCCAGCAGAGAAGATTTACAGTATTAGTTTTCTCGAACTCAGAGTAATCCGTATTGCAAATTTGGCAATACTTTTGTACCTTCCTTCCATTGCTAACTCTGCCACTGCTGCTGGTTTAGAAGTGCCAGCAAAACACAAGAGAGCCACTAGATCGCATCCTGTGTACACGTAGCTGCTGACTTTGCTAACCCCTCCCCCTCCCTGACATCATTTCCTTTCCTGGAAATGAGAATGAGAGCAGTAGAGTCGGAAGGCGCGCTTATTCAGAATGCCTGTTCTGCGGCTGGTCTCGGAATGCAGTAGCCACTTAGGTTCCGGTAGAATGAGGGTAGAGGGGAAGAGGGAAGATATTGATAAAAGAAGAGCGAGACAGGGAAGACACTGGGTGGAAGGATGAAGAGAGAGAAAAATGCTGAATGGAAGGGGGATGGAAGGAAGAAAGAGGGGAAACACTGAATGAAAGTTGTGAGAGAGGGGACATGCTGGTTGACAGGGGGAGAGAGGGGCCATTCTGAATGGAAGATGGGAGAGAGGGAATGGATGGAGGAAAGAGGGGAGACACTGGGTGGAAGACGGAGAGAGGAGAAGCTGGATGGAATTAGGAGCAAGGGGGAGAAGCTGAATGGAAAGCAGAGAGGGGGCATGCTGGTTGAAAGGGGGAAGCAAAGAAGACATGCAGGATGGAATGGGGAGACAGACAGGAAGATACTTGGAAGGGGGAGAGAGGGGACACACTGGTTGGAGTGGGAGAGTGGGGGGCACACAAGATGGAAGGGGGAAAGAGGAAATAATTGGCTGGAAGAGGGAGAGGATAGAGATAATGAACTTGGAAATAAAAGGAAGGGAAAAGATGAACAGCTCTAGGTCAGTGGTTCCCAAACTTGGTCCTGGAGGCACCCTAGCCAGTCAGGTTTTCAGGATACCCACAATAAATATTCATGAGAGAGATTTGCATGTACTGTCTCCCCTGCATACAAAGCTCTCTCATGAATATTTATTGTGGCTATCCTGAAAACTGGATTGGCTGGGGTGCCTCCAGGACAAGGTTTGGGAATCACTGCTCTAGGTAGATTGTAAAAAGAGTGAAATTGAAGACTATAGTAAGAATGAATGAAAAATGGTTAAAAATAAATGGAAGGAAGCAGAGAGGAACATATCAATGTTGGAGATGGATGTAGTGGAGAATGTGAAGAAAAGAGGAGAGAGAAAAAGGACAAATGGACAAGAAACTCTTGCATGATAGTTAAGAGATGATAGAGGAAAGCAGAATGCAGAGACTGCGATCAACACAATTAGAAAATTAAATGGCCAGACAACAAAGGTAGAAAAAACGTATTTTTATTTTAGGATAAAAGTACTGTGGTAGAAATGTTGTTCCACTGTTATAAACATAAAACAAAAAAAATGGAAAATAAGGCAATACCTTTTTATTGAACTAACCTAATTTTTTTTTGAGGGGGGGAGATTTTTTGGAGGTCAAAGCCTCTGTTGGGTCAGAACAGTATACCATAATAACAGTAGTATATTGTCCTGATCTGTGGAAGGAGGTTTTGGCCTCTGAAAGCTAATTGAAAAATGTTTTACATTAGTGCAGTAAAAAGATATTGTCTTATTTTCCATTTTTTAATTTTATTTTTATTTGTGAATTTTATGATTGAAATATGTCATTTTAAAATTTACATCTGCTGTCTTTAGACGAGCACAGCAATTCAACCCACAACAACAACATTGGACAGGCCCGGTCACACAATCAGGAATGCAGAACTATCCAATGTGATAAACTTGTCAGATGTAGTTCTTACGCCTACACAGATACGAGTGTTGATATGGTGTGTCATATGTTCCTACTAATTTTCACCATAAATTTAATGCTAGGGTTGAACTTGCAAGATTTTTTTCGAAATTTGCAAATTAAGTTATTCTTTTCCTCTCAAGCGAGCGCAGGGGCTATAAATTTTCACGATGGCCCCATAGTTCGGCCAAAATCTACCTGGACTCCCCTAAGCCCCCCCCCCTCCCCCGACGCATACATTTCTACATTTAAAGCATTGGTCAACAGAGACATTGAACGGTTAGAACACTCACAGAGTGGTCATCAGCATTATAAGGTCAAGAAATATATTAATTTCACCAGAGAAGAACGGGAGGCAATTCAACAATTGACGAATAACCCCGCAATAACTATACGCCCAGCTGACAAAGGAGGCTCAGTGGTAGTTCAGAATACAGATCAATATCTTAGAGAGGCTATGTCGCAGTTATCTAACACCGATTTTTACTTACCTCTTGCTCAGGATCCTACTCCAATGTTGATAAAGGAAATAGCGGAGATAGTACAAGAAGCAGTTTCCGGAGGCATTCTTTTGAAACCTGAGGCAAAATATTTACAAAATCACCATCCGAACATACCTATATTTTATACTGCCCCAAAGGTACACAAAAGATTGAACAACCCTCCGGGTCGACCGATTGTCTCCTTGAGAGACATCTTATTAGAACCTTTATCACACTTTCTTGACATCCACTTACAGCCCTTTGTCACGTCAGCCAGGTCCTATATTAAAGATACCCTCCCCCTGAGGGTCGCCTGGATCAGGCGACCCTCAGGGGGAGGAATGCTGGCTTCGGCCTAACCCCTGGTAAGCCTTTCCTCAGCTGAGAGGTGCCCAGCTCTACCACCGGCTGCCTTTCAGGTGCTGTGGAGGACTTGCAGCTCATCTGCATATCCTTACAGCCTTCTCCGGGGTGACACCCAGGTCCACTCCGATCCACTCAGGGCCTCTGCTCTAGGTGCCCAGCGCTCCCACCAGGTGCTGTGGAGGACTTGCAGCCCTTCTGCATTTCCTCACAGCTGTATCCGGGGTGACTCCAGTTCCACTCCGATCTTCCCAGGGCCCTCGCTCCAAGTGCACAGAGTTTCCAGGCGCTTTTTGGCTAGGATCAGGCGACCCTCAGGGGGAGGAATGCTGGCTTCGGCCTAACCCCTGGTAAGCCTTTCCTCAGCTGAGAGGTACCCAGCTCTACCACCGGCTGCCTTTCAGGTGCTGTGGAGGACTTGCAGCTCATCTGCATATCCTTACAGCCTTCTCCGGGGTGACACCCAGGTCCACTCCGATCCACTGAGGGCCTCCGCTCTAGGTGCCGCGCGCCGGGGCATTTTTCTCTTTACATCTAATCTTCTTCCCAGTTGCTAAAGTACCTCAGTCATTTATGGCCCCTATTCACATTCTCTTCCTAGCCCTGGCCCTTCCTAATCTTTTCCCTCACCCCCTACCTCTCTCCGCTACAGGAACTCACTGCCCATCCATCGACTTCATCACCTCACCTTCTCTCCTACCCTCTTCCTCCCTCTTGGCTTTTAATCTCCGCCTCTTTCTTCCGTCCATTTTGCCTTCCCCATTCCACCTAAATACCTCTCGCCTTCAACGCCTTCGTGGCCACACCTCTCCTACTCTCCTCCGCTCTCTTTTACTCCTTCTCTTACTCTCAGCCGGTGACATCAATCCCAATCCTGGCCCCCCTCACCAACTATTATCCCAACCCTACAGATCTCACTGCGACCTCTCTAACCTCATCTCTATTTCTCTACTCCCCTCCTCTTCTCTGCCCTTCTCTTGCGCCCTATGGAATGCCCGCTCTATCTGTAACAAACTCGCCTATATCCAGGACCTCTTTATCTCGCGTCACCTCCATCTGCTCGCCATAACAGAAACATGGCTCTGCCCTGATGACTCTGCTTCAGTCGCAGGCCTGTGCCATGGCGGTTATCTATTTTCACATACTCCTCGCCCTGCTGGCCGTGGGGGCAGTGTTGGACTACTTCTCTCTCCCTCCTCCAGATTTCAACCCCTTCTTCCACCTCAATCTCACTGTTTTTCCTCCTTTGAAGTCCACTCTATCCGCCTTTTCTCTCCTCTGCCTCTTCGAATAGCGGTCATTTATCGTCCCCCTGATAAGTCCCTTTCATCCTTTCTCAGTGACTTTGACGCCTGGCTTGCCTTCTTCCATGATCCTTCCTCCCCCTCTCTCATCCTTGGTGACTTTAATATTCCTGCTAATGATCCTTCCAACTCTTATATTTCCAAGTTACTCACTTTAACGTCCTCCTTTAATCTCCAACTATGCTCCACCTCCCCCACTCATCAAAATGGTCACTGTCTTGATCTCATCTTCTCCTCCAACTGTTCACCCTCTAGTTTCCTTGCCTCTGATCTTCCCTCCTCTGATCACCATCTTATAACTTTCACACTTAAATCTCCTCCCTCCCAGTCCCGTCCTATCTTAACTAATTTATCTAGGAATCTTCACGATATTGACCCTTCATCTCTATCCTCCCATGTTTCAAACCTCCTCTCTACTGTGGCACCATCCACGTCTGTCAACGAGGCTGTTTCTTCTTACTACAATACTCTATCCTCTGCCTTAGACACTCTTGCACCTTTGATGACCCGCCCTGTAAGGCGTACAAAACCCCAACCTTGGCTGACTTCTAATATCCGCTACCTATGTTCCTGTACCCGCTCCGCCGAATGCCTCTGGCGGAAATCTCGGGCCCTTGCTGATTTCTTACACTTTAAGTTCATGCTGACCTCCTTCCAATCTGCTCTTTTACGTGCCAAACAGGATTATTATATCCAACTGACCAACTCTCTTGGCTCTAATCCTCGACTTCTCTTCACCACATTGAACTCTCTCCTCTAGGTGCCCCCTCCCCCAACTCCCCCTTCATTATCTCCTCAGACCCTTGCTGAATTCTTTCACAACAAGGTTCAAAAGATAAACCTTGCTTTCTCTACCTCACCACCTCTCCCTCCACTAGTCCGTTCCCCTCTCTCTCCTTCCCCTCATTCCCTTTCCTCCTTTCCTGAAGTTACTATTGAGGAAACTACACTTCTCCTTTCTTCCTCAAAATGTACCACCTGTTCCTCTGATCCCATTCCCACCCACCTTCTTAATGCCATCTCTCTTGCTCTTATTCCTTTTATCTGTCACATTCTCAACCTCTCACTGTCCACTGCGACTGTCCCTGCTGCCTTTAAACATGCTGTGGTCACACCTCTCCTTAAGAAGCCTTCACTCGACCCTACTTGTCTCTCTAATTACCGACCCATCTCCCTCCTTCCTTTTCTCTCCAAATTACTTGAGCGTGCTGTTCACCGCCGCTGCCTTGATTTTTTCTCCTCACATGCTATTCTTGACCCACTATAATCTGGTTTTCGTCCTCTCCACTCAACCGAAACTGTGCTTACTAAAGTCTCCAATGACCTATTACTGGCTAAATCCAGAGGTCAATATTCCATCCTCATTCTTCTTGATCTTTCCGCTGCTTTTGACACTGTCGATCACAGCATACTTCTCGATACCCTGTCCTCACTTGGATTCCAGGGCTCTGTCCTTTCCTGGTTCTCTTCCTACCTCTCCCTCCGCACCTTTAGTGTTCACTCTGGTGGATCCTCTTCTACTTCTATCCCTCTGCCTGTCGGCGTACCTCAGGGTTCTGTTCTTGGTCCCCTCCTCTTTTCTATCTATACTTCTTCCCTTGGTTCATTAATCTCATCCCATGGTTTTTCCTACCATCTCTATGCTGATGACTCCCAAATCTACCTTTCTACCCCTGATATCTCACCTTGCATCCAAACCAAAGTTTCAGCGTGCTTGTCTGACATTGCTGTCTGAATGTCTCAACGCCACCTGAAATTAAATATGACCAAAACCGAGCTTCTCATTTTCCCCCGCCCCAAACCCACCTCCCCGCTCCCCCCGTTTTCTATTTCTGTTGATGGCTCTCTCATTCTCCCTGTCTCCTCAGCTCGAAACCTTGGGATCATCTTTGACTCTTCTCTCTCCTTCTCTGCTCATATCCAACAGATTGCCAAGACCTGTCGTTTCTTTCTTTACAACATCCGTAAAATCCGCCCCTTTCTTTCCGAGCACTCTACCAAAACCCTCATCCACACCCTTGTCACCTCTCGTTTAGACTACTGCAATCTGCTTCTTGCTGGCCTCCCACTTAGTCACCTCTCCCCTCTCCAGTCGGTTCAAAACTCTGCTGCCCGTCTCGTCTTCTGCCAGGGTCGCTTTACTCATACTACCCCTCTCCTCAAGACCCTTCACTGGCTCCATATCCGTTTTTGCATCCTGTTCAAACTTCTTCTACTAACCTATAAATGTACCCACTCTGCTGCTCCCCAGTATCTCTCCACACTCGTCCTTCCCTACACCCCTTCCCGTGCACTCCGCTCCATGGATAAATCCTTCTTATCTGTTCCCTTCTCCACTACTGCCAACTCCAGACTTCGCACCTTCTGTCTCGCTGTACCCTACGCCTGGAATAAACTTCCTGAGCCCCTACGTCTTGCCCCATCCTTGGCCACCTTTAAATCTAGACTGAAAGCCCACCTCTTTAACATTACTTTTGACTCGTAACCACTTGTTACCACTCGCCTCCACCTACCCTCCTCTCTTCCTTCCCGTTCACATTAATTTGATTTGCTTACTTTATTTATTTTTTGTCTATTAGATTGTAAGCTCTTTGAGCAGGGACTGTCTTTCTTCTATGTTTGTGCAGCGCTGCGTACGCCTTGTAGTGCTATAGAAATGCTAAATAGTAGTAGTAGTAGTAATTTTTTAAGGGAACAGTCTCATATAGATTTCATTACTTCTGATATGATATTTGTGACGCTTGACGTTGAGTCTTTGTACTCTAATATCCCCCAAGCAGCAGCAGCATTGGATATTGTTCAAAGCACGTTGGAGAAACGACCTGTTACATCTAGGGTCACTAATAAATTTCTAATGCAATTGGCCGAATTGGTATTGTTGAAGAACTATTTTGCATTTGGTACCACATTTTATGGTCAAAAACATGGAGTAGCCATGGGTACCGCAGCTGCTCCAAGTATAGCTAACTTATACGTAAGTACCTTTGAGGAAGAACATCTGTACAAATCACATTGGTTTCAATACATAATCAAGTGGCATCGCTTCATCAACGATGTCTTTTTTTATTTGGACATTGCAGCAGTTTGTCACTTGGCTTAATACCATCGATAAGAACTTACGTTTTACTATGCAATACAGCCAAGAAAGAATATCTTTTTTGGATACACTAGTTTTCAAGCAAGATCACCAACTATTAGTTACAGTACACAGAAAATCCACTGATTGCAATTCTTTATTGGAATATCATAGTCACCATCCGTACCGCATGAGACAATCTCTTCCTATAGGACAGTTTTTACGCCTTAGGCGTATTTGTTCTTCTGAAGAATTATTCCGTCAACAATCGTCTCAGCTGATACAACGCCTACAGGATAGAGGCTATCCGGACCGATGCATACGCCAAGCATACAAAAGAGCGTGGTATGCTCAGCGCTCTCTCCTGTTGCAGGAGAAGCAGGAAGAACCTCTTGATAAACTTGTATGCGTCTTGACCTATACTGACTTGGCTCCTCAAATCGCTGAGCATTGAGATGTGCTTTCATTCCATCCCATTTTTCAACAGCGCCCATGCATAGCCTATCACAGAGGGAGGAATTTAAGAGATGCATTAGTACACACAGAGTTAAAGACTACTCCTGCGATCTCTAAAATAGGGCTGAGTCATGGAGCATGCGGGCACTGCCAATTTTGTAATTAAACTATAAGTTGTTCAGAGTGGTATCCTAATAAACCTGACAAAAAATAACCATCGTAGAACAAATACAACATGTGAATCTAAGTTTGTCATTTATGGCATTATTTGCCCCTGCCAACTATGGTATGTGGGGCACACTAAGAGACAGCTGTCAGGCCTATGCCCCGAAAAGTGAGCCCTTGTGTCAAACAACGTCTGGCAGCCAGACAGTCCTGATCTTACCTGGGGAGTCAGGGCAGAGACCTCCCACGAAGGGCAGAATGGAGCAGACAATTGCCCAAAAGACAAGGTCCCGATCCGATCAGCGGTTCCAGGCCGGTGGTAGACAAAGGCAAGTCCAGATCCACCCTGTGGCACAAAAGCAGGCAGCAGGCAAAAGCAAAGTCCAGGTCCAAACTGTGGTTCAAAGGCAGGCGGTAGGCAACAGCAAAGTCCAGGTCCAAACTGTGGTTCAAAGGCAGGCGGCAGGCAAAAGCAAAGTCCAGGTCCAAACTGTGGTTCAGAGGCAGGCGGCAAGCAATAGCAAAGTCCAGGTCCAAACTGTGGTTCAAAGGCAGGCGGTAGGCAATAGCAAAGTCCAGGTCCAAACTGTGGTTCAAAGGCAGGCGGTAAGCAATAGCAAAGTCCAGGTCCAAACTGTGGTTCAAAGGCAGGCGGCAGGCAATAGCAAAGTCCAGGTCCAAACTGTGGTTCAAAGGCAGGCGGCAGGCAAAAGCAAAGTCCAGGTCCAAACTGTGGTTCAAAGGCAGGCGGCAGGCAATAGCAAAGTCCAGGTCCAAACTGTGGTTCAAAGGCAGGCGGTAAGCAATAGCAAAGTCCAGGTCCAAACTGTGGTTCAAAGGCAGGCGGCAGGCAATAGCAAAGTCCAGGTCCAAACTGTGGTTCAAAGGCAGGCGGCAGGCAATAGCAAAGTCCAGGTCCAAACTGTGGTTCAAAGGCAGGCGGCAGGCAAAAGCAAAGTCCAGGTCCAAACTGTGGTTCAAAGGCAGGCGGCAGGCAATAGCAAAGTCCAGGTCCAAACTGTGGTTCAAAGCAGAGAAACAATCCAAAGACACAGAACTCAGGAATCCACACCAGCAGAAGCCGAAGCAAAGAGTTCTGTCAGAGTCTGGTTTAAGTAGCCCCCTCCATCAGGGAAACCACCATCAGCTGTCCGGAAGGCGTGGCCAACAACCAGCCCCAGGAGGCTCTGGATAGGCTGGTCACAAGGAGCGGGCGGAGCCTAGCCGCGACCAGCCAATCCGAGCCCAGAAGAGGCGTTCCCCATGCTCCTGGGCCCCGCACCCGGAAGAGACTTTCCAGCTAGAGTGCGCCGGCCATATTTGCAGCGTCGGCGCTCTCCAGACGCTACAGCAGCATAGCGGCGGGCCGGAGCCGTCCAGGAGGAAGCCCAGACTCCCCTACCATGCCGCCCGTAGCCAGCGATACCCCGCTCTCTCCTGCTCGTGGAGCGAGGTATCCCCGCAGGCAGAGCGGCACAGGTAAGGGACGTGACAGTACCCCCCCCGTAAGCCCCCCTCCTCCGTCTTGGCCCAGGTTTACTAGGGTAACGAGAGTGGAACTCGTGCAATAACTCAGGGGCATGGATATTACCAACAGGCTCCCAGGAGTTATCCTCAGGACCAAAGTTCTTCCATGAGATCAAGTAGAACAGTCGTCCTCTCTGGAGTCTAGAATCAAGAATCTCTTTTACCTCGAACTCCGGATCAGGGTCAGAGTCTGGAACCAGAATCTTCTTTGGAGCAGGATGCCAGTGGGAAGTCCTAAAAGGTTTAAGCAGAGACACATGAAAAGCATTGTGAATGCGAAGATTACCAGGTAAGTGAAGTCGATAGACCATCGTCCCCACTCTAGATCTCACAGAAAATGGCCCGATGAAGCGTGGAGCAAACTTAAGGGAGGGAAGACGAAGTTTGAGGTACTTGGTGCTGAGCCATACTCTCTGTCCCGGCTGGAATACAGGAGCGGCACAGCGACGCCGATCAGCAAATCGCTTGTACCGGGCAGCCGCCCTCCCCAATTGCTGACGAACTGTCCTCCAAGTTGCATGCATGGTGGTGAGAGTAGACTGGATCAGTGGAGGAGCCGCAGTCAAAGGAATCGGAGGCGGAAGACGTGGATGACGTCCAAAAACAGTGAAGAAAGGTGATGTCCGTGAAGCAGAATGGAAACTATTGTTGTAGGCAAATTCAGCCCAGGCCAGAAGATCAGTCCAATCATCCTGACGAGCATTGGTGAAGGCCCGAAGAAAAGCTTTAAGGGTCTGGTTAGTACGCTCTGCCATGCCGTTGGTCTGAGGATGGTAAGCTGAAGAAAAATGCGTGGTAACCCCAAAGGCTGAGCATAACGATCTCCAAAATTTAGAGGTGAATTGCGACCCTCTATCACTGATGATACGATGTGGCAGTCCATGCAGCCGAAAAATGTGCTGGATAAAATGGGACGCAAGAACCTTCGCGGATGGCAGGGACCGCATGGGTACGAAGTGAGCCATGCGAGAAAAACGATCCACCACCACCCAGATGATCGTGTTGCCCTTGGAACAGGGAAGATCAGTTATAAAGTCCATCGAGACCTCCTGCCACGGTAGATGGGGTACCGGTAATGGTTGAAGAAGCCCCCACGGCTTGCCTGGCAAGGACTTGGTACGGGCACAGGTAGGACAAGTAGAGACAAACTGCCGAATCTCCTGGGCCATGTGGGGCCACCAAAAATAACGGGAAATAAGATGATAGGTCTTACGGAACCCAAAATGTCCCGAAAACGCAGCAGAATGACCCCACTGAAGGACCTTGCGACGAGATCGGGCCGGAACAGGAGTCTTGAGACAGGCGGATGCCCCCACCATAGGAGAAAGGCAAGCAGGATTGAGCATAGGATAGAGTTCCTCAGGCTCCTCAGGTACGTCAAAAGCTCGGGAGAGGGCATCTGCCTGTATATTCTTCTCTGCGGGCCGAAACACCAAGTGAAAGGTAAAACGCGCAAAAAATAGTGACCAGCGAGCCTGCCGGGGATTCAAGCGTTTGGCATCTTGCAAATAAAGCAGATTTTTGTGATCAGTGATGACTGTAATAGGGTGAGCAGCCCCCTCCAGTAGGTATCGCCACTCCTGAAAGGCGAGTTTCAGGGCCAGCAGCTCCCTGTCCCCGATAGTATAATTGCGTTCAGCAGGCGAAAACTTCTTAGAAAAAAAAAAACAAGGATGTTTCTTACCAGAAGAAGTTGTCTGGGACAGCACCGCCCCTACACCCAAAGCAGAGGCATCGACCTCCACGATGAAAGGCTTCGTGACATCAGGGCTACGGAGTACAGATGCAGACAAGAAAGCCGCCTTCAAGGCCGAAAAAGCCTCCAGGGCAGCAGGAGACCAATGCCGAACATCCGCCCCCTTCCGAGTAAGGGCTGTCAAAGGAGCCGTGAGGAGCGAATAATGGGGAATGAATTGTCTGTAGTAGTTAGCAAAACCAAGAAAACGCTGTAAGGCTCGGAGACCCTGGGGGAGAGGCCAGTCCCGGATAGCCTGCAGTTTAGCAGGATCCATTTGTAATCCAACAGCAGAGATAATATGTCCCAAAAAAGGAATAGTGGATTGATGAAACGCACACTTTTCCAACTTGGCAAACAGTCGATGATCCCGGAGTCGTTGAAGCACTGTGCGGACATGCCTGGGATGATCCAGGGGAGAAGCAGAGAAGATCAGAATATCGTCCAAGTAAACAATGACTGAAGAACAAAGAAGATCCCTGAAAATGAAATTGATGAAATCTTGAAATACAGCCGGAGCATTACAAAGTCCAAAAGGCATGACCCGATACTCAAAATGACCGTCGTGAGTATTAAATGCAGTTTTCCACTCGTCTCCCTGGCGGATACGAATCAAGTTGTAGGCCCCTCGTAGATCCAACTTAGTAAAAATAACTGCCCCCTGGAGTCGATCAAAAAGCTCCGGGATAAGTGGGAGGGGATACCGGTTCTTGACTGTGATGTTGTTAAGTCCGCGATAGTCAATGCAGGGCCGCAAGGACCCATCTTTTTTGGAAACAAAAAAGAACCCTGCCCCGGCAGGAGAAGAAGATGGTCGGATGAATCCCTTACGAAGATTGTCCTGAATGTAGTCCCGCATGGCAGCAGATTCATCCCGGGACAAGGCATATAATCTTCCTCGAGGAGGCATCGTACCGGGTAACAAATCAATGGGACAATCAAACGGGCGATGGGGTGGGAGGGAATCTGCCTCCCGGGCATCAAAGACATCAGAAAACTCCTTGTATTCCTTCGGAAGAGAAGCTTCACAGGGGAGGAGGACTCCAGAGAGCGCTGGCACATTAATAGAGGGAGGGCGCACTGGTGTTAGACAAGTTTCAAAACAACGACCACTCCACCGGCTGATTTCTCCCGAAGGCCAGTCTATGCAAGGCGCGTGCAGCCGCAACCAGGGTATACCTAGAATTACAGGATGGATGGCTTGAGGTAAAATAAGAAATTGTATCTCCTCATGATGAAGAAGACCCACCTGCATTCGCAGCGGAAGAGTGAGATGGGTAATAGGCAGTGGCAGAGTAGAGCCATGAATAGACGTTACTTGAAGAGCTGGTTTACAGGGAGTAACCGGCCTGCCTAGGCCCTGAAGTAGTCTAGCATCAATAAAGTTGCCTCCTGCTCCTGAATCCAACAAGGCTAGGGTATTTATCCTGTATTCTTGCCACAGTAAGATAATAGGTACTGTCATTAAGTTATCCGGAAGGGTTCCTGAACGACCCACAACCACCCCCTTCACCAGGCTAGGGTCTAAGCATTTCCCGGCTTGTTGGGACACCTTTTCACAAAATGACCAGGTTTCCCACAGTACATACATAGTTTATTCTCCCTCCGATGGGTTCGTTCCACAGCTGTTAGTCGATGCCTGCCAATCACCATAGGCACTTCCGATCCCTCCGCAGTAGGAACCGCACCCTCCTGAGGAGAGACCGTTCGTGGTCTTTGAGGGGAAAACCTGCGCGACGGACGAGAGGCAACTTGTTCTCGTGCTCGTTCCTGGAAGCGGACATCAATCCGAGTGCTTAAGGCGATAAGGGCGTCCAGAGTACCAGGGATTTCTCGGCCGGCCAATTCGTCCTTAATGCGTCCACTCAAGCCTTGCCAGAAAATGGCCGTAAGAGCCTCTTGATTCCATTTAAGTTCTGCCGCCAGGGTACGGAATCGAATAGCATAGGTACCAACCGTACTGCTTCCTTGCTGAATCCGTAGTAGCTCTCCTGCGGCGGAAGAAGGGCGTCCTGGAACATCGAAGACCATGCGGAACTGACGCAGGAATTCTCCTAATTCCGAAAGGAGAGGATCCTGTTGCTCCCAGAGAGGTGACGCCCATGCCAGAGCCGCACCGGAGAGTAATGAGATAATGTAGGTAATCTTCTGTTTGTCCGTAGGAAAAGAAGCAGGTTGCATGTCAAAGAGCATCTGACATTGATTCAAGAATCCGCGGCATGCGGAGGGTGTGCCGTCAAACCGAGGAGGTTCAGGCAACCGAAAGGTAGGCAGAGGTGGAGATGTCCTACTAGCTCCAGAAGCCGGTGCTCGCTGCACGGACATCTGAGAACACACATCTTGCAGTACTCCAGATAATCTGTTGAGCTGGGCCTGTTGCTGTTGAAGAGCTTGAGCCAAGTCAGTCAGATCAGGTTTATCTGGCGAGCTCATGGCTTCGGCTTTCTGTCAGGCCTATGCCCCGAAAAGTGAGCCCTTGTGTCAAACAACGTCTGGCAGCCAGACAGTCCTGATCTTACCTGGGGAGTCAGGGCAGAGACCTCCCACGAAGGGCAGAATGGAGCAGACAATTGCCCAAAAGACAAGGTCCCGATCCGATCAGCGGTTCCAGGCCGGTGGTAGACAAAGGCAAGTCCAGATCCACCCTGTGGCACAAAAGCAGGCAGCAGGCAAAAGCAAAGTCCAGGTCCAAACTGTGGTTCAAAGGCAGGCGGTAGGCAACAGCAAAGTCCAGGTCCAAACTGTGGTTCAAAGGCAGGCGGCAGGCAAAAGCAAAGTCCAGGTCCAAACTGTGGTTCAGAGGCAGGCGGCAAGCAATAGCAAAGTCCAGGTCCAAACTGTGGTTCAAAGGCAGGCGGTAGGCAATAGCAAAGTCCAGGTCCAAACTGTGGTTCAAAGGCAGGCGGTAAGCAATAGCAAAGTCCAGGTCCAAACTGTGGTTCAAAGGCAGGCGGCAGGCAATAGCAAAGTCCAGGTCCAAACTGTGGTTCAAAGGCAGGCGGTAAGCAATAGCAAAGTCCAGGTCCAAACTGTGGTTCAAAGGCAGGCGGCAGGCAATAGCAAAGTCCAGGTCCAAACTGTGGTTCAAAGGCAGGCGGCAGGCAATAGCAAAGTCCAGGTCCAAACTGTGGTTCAAAGGCAGGCGGCAGGCAAAAGCAAAGTCCAGGTCCAAACTGTGGTTCAAAGGCAGGCGGCAGGCAATAGCAAAGTCCAGGTCCAAACTGTGGTTCAAAGCAGAGAAACAATCCAAAGACACAGAACTCAGGAATCCACACCAGCAGAAGCCGAAGCAAAGAGTTCTGTCAGAGTCTGGTTTAAGTAGCCCCCTCCATCAGGGAAACCACCATCAGCTGTCCGGAAGGCGTGGCCAACAACCAGCCCCAGGAGGCTCTGGATAGGCTGGTCACAAGGAGCGGGCGGAGCCTAGCCGCGACCAGCCAATCCAAGCCCAGAAGAGGCGTTCCCCATGCTCCTGGGCCCCGCACCCGGAAGAGACTTTCCAGCTAGAGTGCGCCGGCCATATTTGCAGCGTCGGCGCTCTCCAGACGCTACAGCAGCATAGCGGCGGGCCGGAGCCGTCCAGGAGGAAGCCCAGACTCCCCTACCATGCCGCCCGTAGCCAGCGATACCCCGCTCTCTCCTGCTCGTGGAGCGAGGTATCCCCGCAGGCAGAGCGGCACAGGTAAGGGACGTGACAACAGCTGAAAGTCAGACTTACTGAACACAAAAGTAGGTTGCATAACAAGGTAATGACAGCCCCGATGGTTTCTCATTGCATGGAATATAACCATCTATTTGAACATCAAAAATGGCTTGTTATTGATCAGGTTATTAGTTTCCTGGGGGGGGTGGGGTAATATGATACAGATTCTCACTCGTAAAGAACAATTCTGGATTTTTGAACTTAACACCTTAACTCCTTATTGACTGAATGACAGTATTGAATGGAATACGGTCATTTAGGCAATATAGACATTATTAGATTTAAGTGTTCTTTGATGAACCCAGATGCATTTAATTTTATCTTATTATCCTAGAGTGAATAACGTCATTTCCTGCCTGGGACCACATTTAACTCTCCTCTGTATTGATAGCAACTTTGAGAGCACAGAGGTATAGATTTTGCTCCAAGGTTGACGCTTGAAGACATTTAGAGTTCCTGAGGAAGTTTTTCAACGAAACTCTGCAGTGTTGGACTCTTGATGTTTTATGGATAGAGACGCTGCCGAGTCTTAGTGTGAAGCCTCCACTTTGACTTAGCGGCTTTTGTGGGAAGCATACATGGAAGAGATAATCTTACCAGTAAATTCTAAGGAAATTCAAGGAAAGCCAAGGAAAGATAAGTGATTAATATTGTTAAGTGCCTCGTGAGCATAAGAACTATAAAAGGACTATAAACGAGTCAATACAGAAGTTCTTAGTGAGAGTGAGAGGAACTAGGGTATGAGATTGACGAGCACAACTGACATTGATTTTGCACATTTAAGAGCACTATAGTGGTTTTTGTGAAGGAAGCGCACAGATAATAAAAAAATTTTCAATAAAAACCACGGAGAGGCTCTATGATTGAGAAGCTCAACCACCCCTTGAGATTTACACATGAATGCATAATTTCTCGTATTTGGGTGAGTTAATACTCTGAGAGCCCTCCAATACATATTACATATGATATAGTGAGTGACATCAGCAAGGGTCAGATGTGCAGCCAATCTTCTAATTTAACCCCAGTATCCATGTTTTTAGCTTTTGGTTTATTTTGTCTTTATATTTTGCACATATTTTAGTGTTGCATTGTATGGAGAGTCTAGTTTCTTGGCGGTTCAGTTTAATTTCAGAAGTTCTTAAAATCATATTAGTGTATTTTTAAGAATATGGGTTGAAGAAAATTTAAATACTTTACATTTCACTGTACATCCGATTGCTGTAATCCATAAGTATTTGTATTTTTGTCTACACATTTCTGTTTTCAGTTCATGGTTACTTAGTCTATACCTGGTGAGGTTCTATCCGTGTTCTGTGTGTGTGAAAGACTAGGTATTCTGTTAACATTGAATGTCTCTGTAGGACTGATTTGTTGTAATCCAGCTTGTTTAGTTTTCCAATATTGATGTTCTAGTGCCCTCTGCATTGTTTACGCTGCTGCCCTTGTTGTGCGACTCCTATGGTAGAATTGTTCTTTAGGTCCTAAGTGACATTTGTAGTGTTTTGTATCACGTTTTCTATTTGTGTGGTATTAGATTTGGGGATTTGATGTTTAGATCATGCCTTTCTCAGCAGTAGCTCAAGTTGAGTTACATTCAGATACATAGTAACATAGTAGATGACGGCAGAAAAAGACCTGCATGGTCCATCCAGTCTGCCCAACAAGATAAACTCATATGTGCTACTTTTTTGTGTATACCTTACCTTGATTTATACCTGTCCTTTTCAGGGCACAGACCGTATAAGTCTGCCCAGCACTATCCCCGCCTCCCGCCACCAGCTCTGCCACCCAATCTCGGCTAAGCTCCTTAGGATCCATTCCTTCTGAACAGGATTCCTTTATGTTTATCCCACGCGTGCTTGAATTCTGTTACCGTTTTCATTTCCACCACCTCCCGGGGGAGGGCATTCCAAGCATCCACTACTCTCTCCGTGAAAAAATACTTCCTGACATTTTTCTTGAGTCTGCCCCCCTTCAATCTCATTTCATGTCCTCTCATTCTACCTCCTTCGCATCTCCGGATAAGGTTCGTTTGCGGATTAATACCTTTCAAATATTTGAATGTCTGTATCATATCACCCCTGTTTCTCCTTTCTTCCAGAGTATACATGTTCAGGTCATCAAGTCTCTCCTCATACGTCTTGTAACGCAAATCCCTTACCATTCTCGTAGCTTTTCTTTGCACCGCTTCTATTCTTTTAACATCCTTCGCAAGGTACGGCCTCCAAAACTGAACACAATACTCTAGGTGGGGCCTCACCAACGACTTATACAGGGGCATCAACACCCTCTTTCTTCTGCTGGTCTCACCTCTCTCTATACAGCCTAACAACCTTCTAGCTACGGCCACCGCCTTGACACATTGTTTTGTCGCCTTCAGATCCTCAGATACTATCACCCCAAGATCCCTCTCCCCGTCCGTTCCTATCAGACTCTCCCCGCCTAACACATACGTCTCCCGAGGATTTCTATTCCCTAAGTGCATCACTTTGCATTTCTTCGCATTGAATTTTAATTGCCAATAGGTATTTTCCTGTTCCTAGAGGGTTTACAATCTATGAGCTACTTTTACGAAGTGACGCTACAGATTAGCTCACACTGAATGGAATGAAGCCATGGGAATTGAATAGGAACATAAGAATAAACATACTGGATCAGACCAATGGTCCATGTAGTCCAATATCCTGTTTCCAACAGTGGCCAATTCAGGTCACAAGTACCTGACAGAAACCCAGATAGTAGCAACATTCCATGCTACCAATCCCAGGGCAAGTAGTGGCTTCCCCCATGTCAGTTTCAGTAACAGACTATGGACGTTTCCTCCAGGAGTTTGTCCAAACCTTTTTTTAAACCTACATTCAGCGCATCTCTAATCAGTAGCACTGCTTTGTAAAAAGAGCTCTAAATTTGTAGCTGAGACAATGGAGGGTTAATTAACTTGTCCAAGATCTGAGGAAGGAGCAGTGGGATTTGAACCCTTTCTTCCCTGGTTCTCAACTTGCTGCTGTAACCATTAGGTACAGCTAATACATACTCCAAATAGAATATTAAAGGCCAGGCCAGCTGATTTGGTGCCTGGTGGCCTTTTAGCAATCTATCAAAAAACTAATAAGCAAATCATTTTATGGTTGCCAGTAATCACAGATTTTCTGTTACAGTTCTACTGACCACCATTGTTCATGTGGACTGTGGAGCTGGGACTGACAGAGAGCAAATTAATGTTTTGTTTAATGTGTTTTATTTTGCTGTGCATTATTTTGATTTATTATTTTGTTGGCATATCATTCCCTGGAATGTTTTCAGTGTGCATATTACCATCACTAAAATACATGCTAGAGGGAACCAGCCCAGTGCATTTGCACCAGAGACATCATGAAGGGCTTGTCCCTTTACTGCTGAGGTAGATGTTACCTCCTACCCTAAGGATTTTACTTGCCCCATCACACTCCATTTACCCGCACCTTAACCCCATCCACCTTAAGCTCTCCAAACAGTTTATTTATTTATTTATTTTGCTGCATTTATATCCCACATTTTCCCACCTATTTGCAGGCTCATTGTGGCTTACAATATAATACAACTACAATCACATTGATGGAATAGAGAATCAGAGTATATATAACAGCTAAGGTGCATAGGGATATTATGGCAATCATATTAACGGAGAAGAATTTCAGAATTATTGCTATTAAGGTTCATTCAAAAATTATGTTAAGAAATGGGTAAGTGGATAACAACATAACATAATGATATTTATTTATTGCATTTGTATCCCACATTTTCCCACCTCTTTGCAGGCTCAATGTTCAGTTGCTGACCGCCTATGTTCACAAACAAATTAAACTAAAACATAAAGACGTCAAAGAACTGCTTGGGAAAAAACTTGCTGATGGAAACCCTTAAGAGCATTCATCTTAATATTGTAAAGTATAAAAATAAAACCCCCACAGAAACCATTCTTCTGTCTTAATACTCTTAAAGCTTTCATCTAGGCATTAAGAAAAACCTGCATAAACAAATTTAGTTTTAAAAACAGAAATCCTAGTCGGCCTCTTTCATCAGACAGCCTCTAGATCTAGAACCTTATTTCTCATATTATGGGCTGTTTTCCCAGATATTGCCCTTTTTCCCATTTCTGTTTAATTTTCACTTACCTGAGGGCTCGTACTTGTTTGGGGGCTTTGATCGCTTTGCCCCAGTGATTTTAGTTTAAAGCCCTCTTCAGTAGGTTAGCCAGTCTGCTGCTGAAGATACTTTTTTCCATTTTTTTGATGGATGGACAGCATCTGTGCTGAGCAGCCCTTGGAAAATAACCCATGATCCAAGAAGCTGAAAAGCTCTCGATGACCCCGGCCTAATCATTCCTGCTGTCTGCATAAAACATAAGATGTTACTTGTAAGAAGTGAACTCCAGAAGGAATCTCTCTCTCGTTGTACATAAGTATTGCCATACTGGGAAAGACCAAAGGTCCATCGAGCCCAGCATCCTGTTTCCAACAGTGGCCAATCCAGGTCACAGATACCCGGCAACATCCCAAAATTGTACAAAACATTTTATACTATTTATCCCAGAAATAGTGAATTTTCTCCAAGTCCATTTAATAACGGTCTATGGACTTTTCCTTTAGGAAGCCGTCCAAACCTTTTTTATCCGCTAAGCTAACCGCCTTTACCACATTCTTGGCAACAAATTCCAGAGTTTAATTACACGTTGAGTGAAGAAACATTTTCTCCGATTCGTTTTACATTTACTACATTGTAGCTTCATCGCATGCCCCCTAGTCCTAGTATTTTTGGAAAGCATAAACAGACACTTCACATCTACCCGTTCAACCCCATTGAAGTTTTATGGAAAGCCTTAGCAGGACATTTGAGAGACTGAGATCATGTTGCACATACCCGAGCTTAGGAGTGGGTACAATTAACCTATTTGCCCCCAAAGAAACTGTGTGTTCGGTTTCACTTAAAATGTAGATCACTTTGGAGAGGAAGTTGGTACCTAGGCCCAAATGAAAAAAACAGAAATAGAGAATCTGTACATTCCTCTGTTAGTGTTTCCCACCCTTTCGTACCCTGGCTCCAGAATTATTGCAGACTCTGCTGGGTTCTGTTTATTTTTATTCATAGCACAAAGATTCAAATAGTTACCACTAACACTACTTCAGCAGCAGAGCACCCAGGGATCTGGACAGGAGAGAGATTCCAACAGTGAAAAATAGGAAAATTGCATTGATGATGGTGGAATTTGGCAGAAAGATGAGTCATGAGGGCTTGGGAAGAAGACAGTGGCTCCTCAGGAAAAGCAAGGATTATCAGAGGCTGGAAGTACCTGGCTGTGACCAGCATCGCTGACACTGGAAGGAGTCGGCTGCAGGGCAACAGGTTTTCTTGTAAGTGTTGGATTCTGTGGTGGAAGACGTGCAGGAAGCCAGTCATGACTTTCACCTTTTGTGTTTCTTATTGAAATTATAGATAGATATTCATGTCGTTAAAGCTGTTTACTGAATTAACAGATTATTTCTATTGAGAAGCTTTTTTCTAACTCTGCTTTCTCCTCTGTGTGTTGTGTTCATATCCTGATAATGGTAAGAATGTAGACTGTACGTTTAGTTCCTTTGTCATAATTTCTAGGTGGAGTGAAAGTGGCTTCTTTTATTGTTACGAGGTCACTTCTTGTCAGAGAGTTGTTAGTATCGTGAAGCTGCTTGGTGCATTTAGTTAGAGGTTGCTGGTAGTGGCTTACATCTTGTGTTTTTTGCTAGGTTCTATTAACCTGCTGAGTACTAAGTTTGGGATCAGTCTTTTACTGTCTACCATGGTGACACGGGCCGTCCTTAGGCTGTGTAGGGAGCCTTTTCATCAAGCCTGCTCTGCACTGTGGGCTCAGAAGACTGATGCATTACACTGCCAGTATACCTCTTTCACTCCTGTCGGCAAGGACAAGGGACATGGTGGTGAGAAGAGGTTTGTGCTTATTGATCTTTGTTGCACAATTGTGAATTTCACCATCCTTTTTGTCTCATTTATGTAAAATTATTTATTACCTATTAGCCTGACTAGATTGCTCCGTTGGTTAACAGTGGAGCAAATGGTGATGATCTGGCCTTTTAATTCAGCTTGGCTTCTGGTCAAAAGTGCTAAAAAGTTATTGTTCTGGGGAGAATTTCTAGTAGCTCTATAGAAATGATAAGTACTAGTAGTAGGATCAGTATTTGCATAACTCTTCCTTTGCTTAGCTCTATGTTCTACCAGTTTACAAAACTTTATCACAATCGCATACAGCGTGATAGAAAGTGAATCTGCTTTGTACGTTCAAATGAGTGAAAGGGTGGGATATAAATAATTTTTTTAATTAAATCAGATAAAATCTATTCCTTCAGTGGATCACTATGTAAATCACCTTGGGTCCCAACAAGAGAGGGGTGATTCATAACTTTTAATGATAATTCAAGCTGTGTACAAATGTTAACGAGAGCCTGGTTAGTCTGCAGTGTCCCGAGATAATGGCAGAAATGTATTGGAAGAGACATTAGACAACATTTTCATGCCTGCTCTGTTATGAGGAATGAGGTAGGTGTTGACCACATTCACTACGCAAAACACATCTCAAGGTAGAGACAGTTGGTTTGACTATAATTGTGTCTCGAGCACATCAGTGTTAACTTCTCAGTGAAACATTACGTTTGCAGTGACTGAGTTAGTGAGAGGCATGCCCTGTAAATCATTTTTTGATACTGAGTAAACACTGGCTCAGTTTGAAGGGTATTTACTGGAATAATACAGATACCACTATTTCTGTTGTACAAATGCCAATATAAACAGTGACACATGGTGCCCATACAGAAACCGTGAAACTGGATAGCTGGTTCACTCTTCTCCAGGACCATTTAAACACATATGCCCAATTGAAAATTTAGAAACAAAATTCTTTCATTAACATTTCTTGGTTCTCTTTCGAAGTATGTACTTTTAGGAACACACTGCATCAGGCAGAGAGCGAATCATGACACTGTAAGCAACTACAGGCTGTGTACAAAGTAATAAGGACTACTGGTTCACTCGCAGGAGAAGTACCCCAAACAACTCTTTCTTGTTGTTGGGACACTCTTTTTCCTGATGATTGGTCCTCAATGTGTATTTTAGAGAGATACCCTAGTCAATGTGCCAAATTTCTAATATAGTAAAGTGTTCTTATTTCAAGACTAGTAAATCAGGCCCGTTTCTGACACAAATGAAATGGGCGCTAGCAAGGTTTTTGTCGGAGTGTGTGTTTGAGAGAGTGTGTGTGAGAGTGACTGTGTGTGAGAGAGAGAGTGAATGTGCGAGTGTGTGTCTGTGACAGAGGGAGTTTATCGTCAAGATCATACTTAAACCTACATTACCCTAATTGCAAAGGACTGAAATACAAAACAACTTACGCAGCCGGCTTCTCCTACATAAGCGCACAACTATGGAATGGGCTCCCAAAAGCTGTGAAAACAATCCATGACCACTTGAACTTCAGGAAATCACTAAAAACCAACCTCTTCAAAAAGGCCTACCCCAACGACCCTACGTAAACCTCTTCACCTAGAAACACAGCATGACTAATGATCGTAACTGGACAACACACAATCTTCACCCCTTCTGACCCTCCTTATATACCTCATTCGATTACTTTACAACCTTGTATTTATCAACCGACTGGGCAAACGCCATTGATGGTACTATGTAAGCCACATTGAGCCTGCAAATAGGTGGGAAAATGTGGGGTACAAATGCAACAAATAAATAAAATAAGATGCCAGTGGAGGAGTGGCCTAGTGGTTAGGGTGGTGGACATTGGTCCTGGGGAACTGAGGAACTGAGTTTAATTCCCGGCACAGGCAACTCCTTGTGACTCTGGGCGGCCTTTGGGTGGGAGCAGCGGGAGCGGAGCATCCCCCCACACCTGCTGACACCCAGGGCGGACCGCCCCCCACCGCCCCACACTTGGACGCCACTGCCTTTCCTTCAGCATCGCTTCCATTACTTTTCCAATAATCAAAGTGAGGCTTACCGGCCTGCAGTTTCCAGCTTCTTCCCTATCACCACTTTTGTGAAGAGGGACCACATCCGCTGTTCTCCAATCCCACGGAACCTCTCCCGTCTCCAAGGATTTATTAAACAAATCTTTAAGAGGACCCGCCAGAACCTCTCTGAGCTCCCTCAATATCCTGGGGTGGATCCCGTCCGGTCCCATGGCTTTGCCCACCTTTAGATTTTCAAGTTGTTCATAAACACTCTCTTCCGTGAACAGTGCTATATCCGCTCCGTTCTCATATGTACTTTTGCCAGTCAATCGTGGTCCTTCTCCAGGATTTTCTTCAGTGGAAACAGAACAGAAGTATTTGTTTAGCACATTAGCTTTTTCTTCATCATTATCCACAAAGCTCTTTGCATCATCTTTCAGTCGTCTCACCCTCATAGACATTTGGTCCGACACAGTATAGCATTGTTTTATTAGTTAAATGTAAACATGCTTCATCCACAAAACCCCTATTTCATGTTATCTGATTCATTATTTTATTGGTTCTTATATCTGACCTTATCCAGAAACAATTTCAGTTCAATGTGGCTTACATACATTATAAAAGTTGAATTACAATGAATGAGATTTGAAGGTTACAAAGTGAGAGAACAATTTTACAGCTAGTGCAGTGTTGTTATGGTCAGTGGAAATGTTGAAAGTAATTAGTATCTTGAGATAAAAACTTTATGAATGGGAAAGATTTTAGGGATTTACAGGACAAGTAGTTATTATGTCTTTTTGTGCCTAAATATAAAAAGCCACAGGTAAATGTAGATTTCTATCTATTATCCTTCCAGTTAGGGTGGCCGGGGAAGGAAGTGAAGAGAGAACCTTGGGTGGCCGGGGGAAGGGAGAGAGAACCTCAGGTGGCTGGGGGAGGGAGAGAAGCCCGGGTGACCAGGGGGGAAGGAGAGAGAACCCCAGGTGGTCAGAGGGGGAGGGAGAGAGAATCTCAGGTGACGAGAGGGAGAGAACCTTGGGTGACCCGGGTGGGAGAGAAGAAGAGAGAACCCGGGGGGGGGGGGGGGAGAGAGAGGAATGGAACCCTGGGTGGCCGGGGTTGGGAGGGAGAAGGAACCCCAGGTGGCTGGGGGGGGGGGGGGGGAATAGGGAACCCCAGGTGGCTTGGGGGGCAGGGAGAGACAGTGGGAGAGAGAAACTTAGGTGGCGGAGGAGGGAGAGAGGTGGCTGGGGAAGGGAGAAAGAGAGAGAACCCGAGATGGCCAGGGAGGAAGAGACAGAGAACCTCAAGTGGCCAGGGTGAGGAGAGGGAACTCAAGTGGCCGGGGTAAGGTGGGGGGAAGGAGAACCCCGGGTGGCTGGGGTGCAGAAAGGGAAAGGGTGGAGAAGAGAAGAAAGAGAATCTCCACTTTTAATTGCATGATTAATCACCATTAATTGGCGTGCAGCCTTACTTTTATTTTTATTTCAGATTATTTTTTGATACTCTGCTACTGTTCATACATATATATATACTGTACATACTAGTAAAAAAGGCCCGTTTCAGACAAAATGAAACGGGCGCTAGCAAGGTTTTCCTCAGAGGGTGTGTGTGATAGTCACTGTGTGAGGGAGAGTGAATGTGCGAATGTGTGTGTGAGAATGAGAGTGTGTCCCAGGGCCCCCCTCTCCCTCCCTCCCTCCCAGTTCCAGGGTCGTCATCCCCCCCTCTGTTTGAGTGCCATGGTCATCCCCTCCCTCCCTCTGACTTTCAGGGTCTCTGAGTTTCAGGGTCTCCCCCTCTGTCCAAGTTTCAGGGTCCCCCCCCTCCCGGCCATTGGCGCGTGAAGGGCTTGAGGCAGCACAGGAGAGAGCGGCTCGTGAGCCAGGGAGTCTTCCTGTGCTCCCTCCTGCTCAGTGTTTGCTGCACCGCCGGCATCCTGCAGCAGCCCGGTGAGTTCCACGCACACTGGAACCTGCTTATTGTGCATGTGCGCATGAGGGTTTGGAGGCAGTGCTGCTGTTCAGGTGGCCAGCGGGAGGTCAAGCAAGCAAAGCTGTTTTAATCTGCTTTACTGGGGGGGGGGGGGGGGTTGGTTTTTGTCCTTTCTTTTTCTTAGCTTTTATTTTCCATGAATGTTCCATGAAGCTGCCTGGGCCCGCACTGCTGTTGCTTGGGCTCTCTGGATGATGTCATCCAAGGCTTCAGTCCCAGGCACAGCCAATCAGAATGGAGGCACGGGCCCAGGCAGCTTCATGGAACGTTCATGGTGCAAATTATTATATAGGATATATATATATATATATATAATGTGTTAAGATGCAGTTTGTTCTTGTACCTTCCTATTATTATTACTAGCTGTTAAGCCCGTTAAAACGGGCGAGATTTCCAGCTACTCTCCTCGCCGCCGCTCCCTCCCCCCTCCGTGCCAGGCCCCCTGCAGTGACCTGACAGCGCCTCTCACCTCCGTGTGAAAACGCTGCAGGCAGCAGCTGCTGCTTCCTGCAGCGCTTCCACACAGAGGTGAGAGGCGCTGTCAGGTCACTGCAGGGGGGCGGGGGTGGGGGGGGTGGAGGTTGGTGCACGCGATGTTCGTTTCCAGGCTGCAGCGGCAGGGGCAGCGTCCGACAGTCCGACTAAGTTTCCCTCTCTGTTCCGCCCTCTGACGTCATCACGTCTTGACGCGAGGGCGGGACAGAGAGGGAAGTCTCTACTGTGCATTTGCAGGTGAGTCGGTCACTTGCCATTTATATGTTTGATTATTATTATTAACATTTGTATAGCGCTACCAGACGCACGCAGCGCTGAACACAGTCCTTGCTCAATAGAGCTTTCCTAGAGTTTGTTCTAGTGTTTTTGCTTTTTATCCGCATTGAACCAGTTTTATTGGGGAATCATGGAATTCAAGAAGTCGTGTTATGTAGGATCAAGTAAAGAACGTAATCGTTCTAACAACAAAACCTTAATAAAGGAGGTTGTTTTTTTTTGCATCCAATGAGATATATCATTGAATGCAAAGTATTGTCCATCAGAACTCCCAAGAAATACCTGTTGTACCTGAATACTGCTGAACAAGTGTGAGCAAAATCTAAATCTATATATAAATGGAAATGGGACTTGATATACTGCCTTTCTGAGGTTTTTGCAACTACATTTAAAGCGGTTTACATATATTCAGGTACTTATTTTGTACCAGGGGCAATGGAGGGTTAAGTGACTTGCCCAGAGTCACAAGGAGCTGCAGTGGGAATTGAACCCAGTTCCCCAGGATCAAAGTCCACTGCACTAACCACTAGGCTACTCCTCCACTCCACTTCAGCAGGACTGCTTTGTCTTCTAAAGCATTAACTATCCATGTAGGTAGGGGAGGGATAGTTCATCAGGTTGAGAAACCAGTATTCTAAAATGAGCCATAAGTTCTGTGAAAGAGTTGCCTCTCTTTTATCTCTAGATGGATCCTTTGAAAGGGCTTCGGTGTTTTTGGTTCAGTTGTGAAAATGTTGCTTGATTTGAGTTTTAGTAACTGCTCTGTTACAATTATAGTTTGATTTTCTTTGGTTTGTGTGGTAATAGCCCTGTGTCTTTAACAAACGTGGCTGTCACCTGCGTTTCTCAGATTCAGGAAACTTTATTGACCTGTTATATTATACAATGTATTGCCAACATAATAACTAAAAGGGGAAAAAAGTACACGATAGGGATAATAGTAAAATTATAGGATTCGGATTGTATAAAGATGATTCCCGAGTTCTGATGTTGGTCCATTTTGTCCTATTCTGGTCACATGTCTGTCTACAAAGAGGAAGCCTGAATTATGTTAAATAAGTACAGGAGCACAGAATTTTATTTTAGCTGACCAAAAATATTCTCTCTTGTCCCACAGGGTCTAAAGACTGGTGGGGTAATTTAACCTTCTATTTTCTGTTTCAGTGAGTTGAAGAGACGCATGAAAGCTGAGAAAAAAGCAGCTGAAAAGGACTTAAAACTGAAGGAGGAAAGCGAAAAGTCACAGCTGTTATCGGAGACATCAGAGGATGCTCCAAACACCGATGAGGAAAGTCTGGACCCTAAGGTAAGCTGCTGTTATGTCCACTTATACATTTCCATTTCCTTTCAGGCTGTGCTTTGCCACCTATTAGTGGTTTCTCCTAATCAGTTTATACTAAAAGTGTAGATATTGCTTAACTAGTTTTAATATTTAAACTCTGATTGTTTTTAAAACAGTACGAACCTTTGGGATCCTCCGTGCAGATGCAGGAAACTCATGTCTACTACTACTAGACATATGCAACGCTGTACACTTGAACATGAAGAGACAGTCGCTGCTCAAAAATGTTTACAATCTAATCAGGACAAAAAAGGGTTAAGAGAATTAATAAGCTGGGAAAGATAAAACATACAAGGGTACTATACAAGTGAATAAGGGGTTAGGAGTTAAAAGCAGCCTCAAAAAGGCTTTTAGCCTAGATTTGAAGATGACCAGAGATGGAGCTTGACGTACTGGCTCAGGAAGTCTATTCCAGGCATATGGTGCAGTAAGATAAAAGGAACGGAGTCTGGAGTTAGCAGTGGAAGAGAAGGGTACAGATAAGAGAGGTCTACCCAATGAATGGAATTCCTGGGAATGAGTGTAGTGAGAGATAAGAGTGGAGAAGTACTGAGGAGCTGCAGAGTGAAAGCACTTATAAGTCAGTAAGAGGAGTTTGAAATGTATGCAGAAACGGATAGGGAGCCAATGAAGTGACTTGAGAGGGCTAATATGAGCATAACAACACTGGTGGAATATAAGTCGTGCAGCACAGTTTTGAAGAGATTGAAGGGGGGAGAGATGGCATAGTGGGGGACCTGTGAGAAACAAGTTGATAAGGGTTTCGGTCAGTGCTTTTTTTGTGCCGGTACGGTGTACCGGCGCCTTCCCCCCTCCCCCTCCCCCCCGGTGAGTCCAGTACCCTTCCTCTCACTCCCCTACTTACTACTGCCCATCCTTGCCCCATCCTTGGCCACCTTTAAATCTAGACTGAAAGCCCACCTCTTTAACATTGCTTTTGACTCGTAACCACTTGTAACCACTCGCCTCCACCTACCCTCCTTTCCTCCTTCCTGTACACATTAATTGGATTTGCTTACTTTATTTTTTGTCTATTAGATTGTAAGCTCTTTGAGCAGGGACTGTCTTTCTTCTATGTTTGTGCAGCGCTGCGTACGTCTTGTAGCGCTATAGAAATGCTAAATAGTAATAGACAGCTCTATACAATACGCAAGAGTTGTATAGTCCAAAATAAATTAAAGCACCATTAGTAAAATATTTTCTTGAGCTATTTTATGTCTTTGTTTTGAAATGTGTGTAGTTAAAGATCTTCTGAGCGAGGAGTATCCCCTTGGTGGATCTTTTTGCCACTCAGATCAACCACAATGTCCCTCAGTTTTGTTCTAGGCTTCAGGCCTATGACAGACTAGAGTCAGATTCCTTCCTTCTCAGTTGGGGGACAGGTCTTCTGTATGCGTATCTTCCCATACCTCTAGTGGGAAAAACTTTGTTGAAACTCAAGCAAGACCGCAAAACTATGATACTGATCGTGCCATACTGGCCACATCAGATATGGTTCCCTCTACTTCTGGAGTTATCCTCCAAAGAACCGTGGAGATTTGAGTGTTTTCCGATACTCATCACGCAGAATGAGGGTTCTGTTCTACATCCCAACCTTCAGTCTCTGGCTCTCACAGCTTGGATGTTGAGAGCCTAGAATTCGCTTCTTGGGTCTTTCGGAGGGTGTCTCCCAGGTCTTGCTTTCTTCCAGGAAAGACTCCACTAAGAGGTGCTATTCTTTAAAATGGAGGAGGTTTGCCATCTGGTGTGAGAGCAAGGCCCTAGATCCCCTTGCTTGCCCTACACAGACCCTGCTTGAATATCTTCTACACATATTGGAGTCTGGTCTCAAGACCAGCTCCTTAAGGGTTCACCTTAGTGCAATTAGTGCTTATCATCATTCACAGAGCATGAATTTTAAAAATCATTGTAGGGGCGTTTTATAACTAACTAGTAAAAAAGGCCCGTTTCTGACACAAATGAAACGGGCGCTAGCAAGATTTTCCTCGGAGTGTGTATGTTTGAGAGAGAGAGAGAGAGAGAGAGAGAGAGAGTGTGTGTGTGAGAGATGGAGTGTGTGTGTCAGAGAGAGAATGAGACAGAGACAGTGTGTGTGTGTTTATATGAGAGACAGAGTGTCTGTGTGTATGAGACTGTGTGTGTGTGACAGAGAGATAGAGTGTGATAGACAGGGAGTGTGTCAGAGAGAGAGTTTGCGAATGATTTGGGCTGGGTTTAAAAACATTTATGTTTTGTTATTTTTGTAGCGTCTGCTGCTTCTCAACAGGAGAAGCAGCAGCGGCCAGACAGCGTTACCAGTGGCAGCTGTGGGTGGCGAGGGGGTTGATGTGCCCGGGTGGGGGGAGGGGGGTGTTTGATGTGCTTCTTGGGTGGGGGGGCTTGGGTGATGTGTCGAGGGGGGGGGGTTCTGTGGTGCCGCGCTTGTAGTTTTTTGATGCACCGATCTCTGCCACTTGCTCCGAAGTGGCAGGGAGCGGCGCACTGACAGCAGATTCCCAGGCAGGGGGAGGAGTAGGGAAACACGTGGAGTGTGTTTCCCTACTCCTCCCCCTGCCTGGGAATCAGCTGTGAGTGACGTCATCCTGGCTACGGAGCCTAGCTCAGCAACTCCAGGAGCCACGGACACAGGCAGTCCCACATTAGAACGTTGGTGGTGAGAATTATTATATAGAATGACTGAAATATTAGATGGGTATGTATTCTCATAATGCTTCATTTCTAAAGGTCAGTTGAACTGATGAGAAACAGCCTTTTAGAGTGTCTTTGAATCTTTCCATGCTCTGAAAATAAGATAACTTTTTGTTTTCAACAGCAATACTATGAGATACGAAAGCAAGCAATCCAGCGGCTGAAAGGCACCAGTGAGGATCCTTACCCTCACAAATTCCATGTGGATATGTCACTCACTGAGTTTATTGAGAAATACAGCCACCTGCAGACCGGACAGCACTTAACAGATGTTACTGTCACTGTAGCAGGTAAGACTGCCACGTCAGTCTGCTTTAAAACTGTTAAAAATGAGTTTGCCAAGAGAAGAAAGTGCAGATTTAGGTGAACTGATGCTTACCTTTATGAGTAGGTCAAGGATGGAAATGAAACTAATGTGGATTACAAAACATTAATGTGAATTGTTTTCTTCTGTCTTTAGGTCGAATCCATGCTAAGAGGATTTCTGGTGTTAAACTGATCTTCTATGACCTCCGAGGAGAAGGAGTGAAGTTGCAAGTAATGGCCAACTCTAGGCAAGTCAGTCTTTGTGCTACAGTACATAAGAACTTAAGCGTTGCCATACTGGGACAGACCGAAGGTCCATCAAGTTCGGTATCCTGTTTCCAGCAGTGGTCAATCCAGGTCACAAGTACCTGGCAAGATCCCAAAAGAGTAAAACAGATTTTATGCTGCTTATCCTAGAAATAAGCAGTGGATTTTCCCAAGTACGTCTTAATAATGGCTTATAGACTTTTCTTTTAGGAAATTATCCAAACCTTTTTTTAAACCCTGGTAAGCTAACTGCTTTTACCACATTCCATGGCAACGAATTCCAGAGTTTAATTACATGTTAAGTGAAGAAATATTTTCTGCTGTTTGTTTTAAATTTTCTACTTAGTTTTAGCTTATTAAAACTTAATATACTGCCCAACGTAACTTGCAAATCTGGGCAAGCCCAAATTTATGACCATGCAGTTTTTAATTAAATCTAAGCTGCCAAATTCCAGACCATTTCTCTATCTTCACTAAGTTCTTCCTCATGTTATCTATACCATCAAGGTTGTCTACCGTATTGCAAATTTTGGTGGTATCTGCAAAGAGTCAACCTTAGCAGACAAGCCTTTCAGCAATATTGCTTACAAAAATGTTTTAAAAAAACAGCCTAAGAACCGAACCTTGTGACACACCACTGGTAACATCCTTTTCCTCAGTATAAGCTCCATTTACCACTAACCTCTGTCACCTTCCACTCAACCAGTTCTAACTCAGTCACTTGAGGGCCCATACCAATGTGGAGCTATGTTAAAGGCTTTGCTAAAATTTAAATGCAACACATCTAGCACTCTCCCTCAATCCAACTCTCTAGTCACCCAGTCAAAGAAATTAATCAGATTTGTCTGACAAGACCTGCCTGTAGAGAAACCATTGGATTCCAAAAACTTTACTATTGCCATTAATTTACTTACCAGCCTGTAGTTCCCAACTTCTTTCTTACTTCCGCTTTTATGGAAAGAGATCACATCTGTTCTTCTCCAGTCCTTTGAGTCCACTCTCGACTCTAGAGAACAATTGAAAGGGTCAACCAACGGAGCCACTAGAACTTCCCTAAGTTCCTTTAGTACCCTCAGATGTATGCCATCTGCACCATCGCTTTGTCCACCTTTAGTTTAGCCAGCTCGTCACGAACACAGTTCTCTGAAAATTGTTTGTGGACTACCAACGATCCGTTCCTATTTGTGTTGGTCTTTTGCAATCCTGCTTCTGGCCCTTTAGCTGTAAACACAGATTTGAAACATTTGTTAAGCCATTTCAACTTATGTTTATCAGCTTCTACATATTCCTCCCCTTCACCTTTGAGTCTCACAATGCCACTTTGTACTTTCTCCTATCACTAACATTAAAAAAAAAGTCTTGTCTCCTCCATTTTACCGTATTGCCTGTTTTTTCTTTCATTTGCACCTTCGCTTTCCTGACTACCAGCTTCTCTTAGCTTTTCCAAATATTGTCACTTGTCTTCCTCTTTTTGCGATCTGTTGTAGTTATAAAGGCTAACCACCCTTCTAACCAAATTTAAACAATTAATTGCAACTGGAAACAATGTGCTGCTCCTACAGTTTGATATGTCCAGCGCATTTAACATGGTTAGCCACCAAATACTCTCAAACATCCTAGACTACTTCGGGATTGGAGGAAACGTATTAAGATGGTTTAAAGGCTTCTTAACAGCAAGAACTTATCAAGTAACTTCAAACTCAAAAACATCAACACCTTGGAAACCTGTATGCGGAGTACCACAAGGATCACCGCTCTCACCAACCCTCTTTAACCTAATGATGACACCTTTAGCCAAATTGCTATCCAACCAAGGACTTAACCCGTACATCTGTGCAGACGATGTCATGATATACATCCGGTTCAAACAAGATGTAACCGAAATCACAAATGAAATCATACACAGCCTTCAAATAATGAACTCATGGGCGGACGCATTCCAGCTAAAGCTAAATGCAGAAAAAACACAATGTCTCATTCTGTCCTGACAATACAACACAAATAAACCCAACACCATAAACACCCCAGATTACACCCTTCCGGTCTCAGACACCCTGAAAATTCTGGGAGTAACAATTGACCGAAATCTCACACTCGAAGATCATGCGAAAATACAGCAAAGAAAATGTTCTACTCAATGTGGAAACTTAAAAGGATCAAACCTTTCTTCCCAAGGGAAGTATTCCGTAGCCTAGTACAATCAATGGTACTAAGCCATCTAGATTACTGCAATGCCATCTATGCTGGATGCAAAGAACAAATCATTAAAAAGCTTCAAACCGCTCAAAACATAGCAGCCAGACTCATATTTAGGAAAGCGAAATACGAAAGCGCCAAACCCCTAAGAGAAAAACTACACTGGCTCCCACTAAAAGAACGAATTGCGTTCAAAGTCTGCATCTTGGTCCACAAAATTATTCACGGAGAAGACCCGATCTATATGTCAGACCTTATAGACTTGCCTACTAGGAACGCAAAAAGATCAGCACGCACATTCCTCAATCTCCATTACCCTACTTGTAAAGGACTAAAATATAAATCCACATATGCGACCAGTTTCTCATACATTTGCACGCAATTATGGAATGTACTACCGAAGACCATAAAAACAACGCAAGACCTAACCATCTTCTGAAAACTACTGAAAACAGATCTGTTCAAGAAGGCATATCACAAACATCCATCTTAAACATTAAATAATAAGACCACACACGAACTAGACAAATTCGAAATCTTATCACTTGACTGATCAACCTCTTTGATACTTATGAACAAATAGCATCACTTCTATCCTTATGTCGAACATGGTCTCTCCTTAGTCGATGACCTAAAGTACGTTACAATCCAATGTATAAATCAGGAACTTTCATGCTATATCATAATGCATTCTTCTCTACCATATATGTATGCACATGGTATATATATATATATACCATGATCTGTACCACATATGCTATGATCCATGTATGTTACCATGTATGTATGCACATTAACGCTTTACCATTTGTAATTCTGTTACTTGGAAATGGCATCTGCCACTACGGCAAATGTAAGCCACATTGAACCTGCAAATTGGTGGGAAAATGTGGGATACAAATGCTACAAATAAATAAATAAATAACCTCTTTTCCTTACCTTTTGAGAACCAAAACAGCTTCCTTTTCCTCTTACTTTTATTTACTTTCCTTAGAAAAAGGATCACTTTCTATTTCTTTTGAGGCCTAGTCAGAGGCTTCAACTTCAGAGTCTTTCGACCTTTCTCTTTTATTACTTACCAAGCACATGTCCATCGAAGCTCTGTAGCCCCTTCAGCCTGGCTGGAATTGTGCTCAGGATAGCATATCACAAACTTTTATCTGGCCTATGAGGAAGTGTTCTCAGACGTGGGTGTAAGACCTTTTGAAAAAGTAGGTTTGTACCTTTACCCTCCTTAGCTGCCTGCACAGAATAGCAGGTTCAAACTACCTGGGTAGATTTCCTCAGAAGATTATTATAGAATACGTTTGTACTAAAAGCATCCACATACTTTGCAGCTGCAAGGCTTATTTAAAACTTCCATCCTATATCTTTGCTAGCTTCTTCTCACCCTGTTCCCTCTTCAAATATCTGTTTTTCTTATGAGAGCAATGAGGTCCCACAGATTGTAATGCAGAAGGATTTAGATTTAGTCTAAGTAAAGGCAAGTTATATTCAGGTATTTTCCTATCCTGAGGAAACTGAAGGTTAAGTGACTTGCCCAAGGAGTAGCTGTAGGATTTGGACTCTGGCTTCCCTAGTTTTCGCCATTAGGCTTTTCAGGTCCATGACTCATCCACTATTCAGTCTAGAAAGATCAGGTACAAAACATGTAATTCGTCATTTCCACAGAGTGAGCTACAAGAGAAATATTTACTCCATTCGTACCACTGCTTCTGTGTTCATGTAACTGTTTGAGTTTTCTGCATGTAACTCATAGTAGTTGCTTATTGGGTTTCATAGAAGTATAACCTATGGCAGATAAATATTACAAAATCTATCTAGACCACCCATTTCTCTCTTCTGCTGGTTATCAATAGAAATCAAACAAAATAAAACATGGAAAAGAAAATAAGATGATACCTTTTTTATTGGACATAACTTAATACATTTCTTGATTAGCTTTCGAAGGTCGCCCTTCTTCCTCAGATCGGAAATAAGCAAATGTGCTAGCTGACAGTGTATATTGATAACCTTAAGCGTGGACTAACACGGCTACCACACTCCTCTTCTGCTGCAAAGCTGTAGACCACAGCTCAGCAACATATTTTTGCCTGAGTGCCTTTCCAAATGAGTGTCCATTCTCTGAGTCTCCAGACCCGCTTCTTTGTCAATGAGAACCTTTTGTAAATGTTCTATCATTCCTCGTGTTCACAGCACACTGTTCGGTTACCTAACTTGTTCCCCCTGCATAGTATGAAGATACACTTACTAGAGTTCTGTGGTTTCCCTGTATTAACCACTTAATCTGATCCTCTATATTAAAGGGGGCTTCCTTTGTATTACTGGCGATGGGGGTTTCCTGTAGTTACAGTATCTCTACAAATTGGGTATGAAGATTTCCTATAATTTAGTTGACGTTTCCTCAGTGATTGATCTATTAATATGTTCTGCAAGTTTAAATTTGTCTCCCCTTTCAACATAGGCATTATATATCTGAAGAAGAATTTGCAGTAATTAATAATAGACTACGTCGTGGTGATATCATTGGTGTTCAAGGGAATCCTGGAAAGACAAAGAAAGGGGAACTGAGTATAATTCCTCATGAGATGACGCTACTCTCTCCATGCCTTCATATGCTGCCTCATCTTCACTATGGGCTTAAGGACAAGGTAATTTCTTCCTGACCCCTCAACACATCTGAACTAAAGACTGCATTCGTTACCTGTTCCCCCCACCCCCCCAGGCCATATTTCCCTATCAGTGAAATATAGACATTATTACAAGGTCCGTCTCTTCACTGATCCACAGTGGCTTCTCATCACCTCTTTCCCACCATCATGTCCTGTTCCTCAGATTTCTGTACCTGAGTGCATGATTGCACCTTTTTAAAAGATTCAGTGCAAGAAAGGTTCAGAACAGTGTATATGGGTGCAGAAATCTGAGGAAGGAGGTGAGAAGCTGGTATTCTCTGACCAAGAGCAAGACATTGGGGTGTTTGAGGTAATGATACAGAGCCAGGTTAACACTGGGGACTTAGTCATAACCAGCAGACGCAAAGGAGGTGATTAATACATCTGGACAAGGCTGTTGGTAAGAATGTGGCGAGGACTTCTCAAAAGCATTTCTGTGGATAAGTAATCTTTTATAAAATGATGGACCTGTTAATTATCCAGATTCCTTGGGGAAGGGTTTGTATTTACATGCAGAATTGTGAAAATATGATTGTGTGGAAAGTAATCTAGAATTTTATACATTTGAAAGAGCAGCTGTAAATAATATGCACAAACCACAAAAAATGGCGGAAGATGAACCAAAACAGACCAGAAAAACCATAAGGAGTAAGAGCACCAGAAAAGTTTAATAGGACCCTACACGGTCCGTGTTTCGGCCAACAGGCCTTCCTCAGGGGTCTAAAATGAAACAAAACAAAACAAGTTGTACACATATTAATTTGTTTTGTTTCATTTTAGACCCCTGAGGAAGGCCTGTTGGCCGAAACACGGACCGTGTAGGGTCCTATTAAACTTTTCTGGTGCTCTTACTCCTTATGGTTTTTCTGGTCTGTTTTGGTTCATCTTCCGCCATTTTTTGTGGTTTGTGTTTGATTTTACGGGAGATTTGGACTTTCCTTTTGTTTATTTGTAAATAATATGCACACAGATTTCTTGGGGTTGTGTGTTGAAGTGAAAATATAGGGATACTTTTGCCTCTGAAAATTTTTTTCAGAAGCTTGTAGAAGGAAAAGTGTATGCACATATTATTTATCCATGTCTGCAGATGTCCAGTTTGGCAAGAAATACCTATGAAAGGCTATAGAATTGAAATAAATCCAAAGAAAATCAACCAAAATGTTCTGCTGTAAAAGTGAGATGAGAGTTGAGGCAGGGAGACATGCTAGAGACGTTCAGAGACCTGAAAGCTATTAATTCACAAGACACAAATCTTTTCAATGGAAAGGATGAAGCTGCAAGAGAAGGACCGAGGGACATAATTATCAACAGGGGTATTGTTGAGATGGATTGTTTTACCACAGTGCGTTCTATTTTAGCACAGGTCCCATTTTAGGCAGTGGGTCCCTGTGCTAAATTAACCTGTCCACATTGATAGCTTCCCACCTGAGTTTCCTGTAATGCATAGAATATCCTCCTGGAGCAAGTTGTGGAAGCTAAAATGTTAACTGACTCAAGGTGATATGGGGGAGACGCAGAGGATCCTTGACTTTGGAAAACAAAAAAAAAGATGATGACATGGCAGGAGAATGTCTCAACAAAGAATAGAATTTCATTTAATTTGAAAAAGAAAAGAGAATTTTTATAGTACAGAAAGATATGCATGAATGTTATCCTTTTTCAAAAGGTGAAAACACTCTATATTTTAAATAAATTACCAATCCATCACCCTCTTCCCCTTCAGATACCACACTCTGGCTCAATACTGGGATTAGATCTTGGATCAGCTCTGTAGTGGGATCAATATTAAATCATTTCAGGAGTAATATTTATAGGCTGTAAGTCTCAGGGCTGTGGTCGGAGTCAGAAGCAATTGTAGGTGGAGTTGGAATTGGTAGAAATGTAGTGACTCCAATTCTAGCTTCAAAATAAATCTTAGAACATTATAATATATGGTAAATGTATCTATATAAATATAATTTGTCCTGGATCTGAAGTACTTGAAATATAAACGTACCAGTACTTTAGATCGAGAACAAAAAATGTAAAGCGTACTGTCAGTAGGAGATGGAGTCAAAGGTTTTGTATACAGACTCCACAGCCCTTTAAATCTAGTCACAGACCATTCAATGCGGCAAACGTGTAAACATCCACAACATCATAAATACATCTGAACCTAAATATAAAAATAATATACTATAACTGGGGGCGGAGGAGTGGCCTAGTGGTTAGGGTGGTGGACTTTGGTCCTGGGAAACTGAGGAACTGAGTTCGATTCCCACTTCAGGCACAGGCAGCTCCTTGTGACTCTGGGCAAGTCACTTAACCCTCCATTGCCCCATGTAAGCCGCATTGAGCCTGGCATGAGTGGGAAAGCGCAGGGTACAAATGTAACAAAAATAAAAAAGATAAAAAGAAAGAATACAGTTAATCCACAAAAAACAACAGGCCTAGCAACTGTTCTGTGAAGTTTTCATTAGTTAACATAAGTATTAGAACAGGACTGTATTGCATTTTGTTTAATGTGAGATAATTGGATGCAGATCTTAATCAGTGGGAGGCCCAGCCATGAAATACGTTGTGTCATAGGTATATGTCTGCTTTCCAAAAGTCAGCAAAGGAACAAGCAGAAGAAAACTGGGATCTGAAGATCAAAGGAACTGACATAATACAAGTATCTCACTAGGAATTTCATTTTTAAGGCCTTAAAGATAAAAGAGAAACCCGTAACTTACATCAATTCTTGGGCTGTAACTACTAATATAGTTGCCTCAAGAATAGGAGTAATGTGGACCCTAGGAGAGCAACTTAACAGCAGATGTATGTCAATACACAATGATGCTGTACAAATCACATACTGTTTAGGCTGAAAACCCAAAGTAAAGTGGGCAGATAATTCCCAACATTTACTTTTACCTACATATGGGGACCAGACATAATTGCCGTGCCTCAGGTAGACAGCAGACAAAGAAGGGAAGATCAAAAATGACAAGTAATGGGAATTTACCACTCTGGGATTAGATTCTAAACTTCCTTCCTACAAAGATCCAAGACTCATTACAATCCAAAATAAACACTGAAAGGAAAGAACACAAGGCTCAGATATTGTAAGAAAAATAGATATATTTGCAACAATAATAGCAATGCAAATCAGACACACTGCACTTATGATTTTGATCAGTTGACCTGTGTTATCTGTCAATTCAGGCCTTCGTGAATGTCAATATCATATTCTGCATAGAGCATATATTATGAAAACCCAAATTTTTAAGATGGGAGGTGTAGCTGAGCCTTTATGTTCAAAATGTGGAAGACAAGTGGGCACCTTTTTTCACTTTCGCTGATGGAATGTAGAATGATTGGGTCCTCTCCCCGAAGGAGACGGCTTTTTCTGGCCATCTGGGAACCATACATACAACACTTATCCCCAAGGGCTCGTAGCTTTGTTGTAAATTCCTTTTAGGATCAGTGCTTTTCTTCCTGCTATTTTTTTTTTGGGGGGGGGGGTTCTTTTTGTAACTGAAAACTTTATTTGATGATCAGTATTGCTATGTTGCTCAAGTTGTAATGTTTTTTTTCCATATGGATCATCAATAAACATGATTTAAACTAACCCTACTCTGTTTTCTTTCTTTTAACCAGTTTTTAATCTGTGTTCCTATGATGAACTAGTTTTAAATGTTCTCGTTTCCTTACCTGCAGCACTTCTTATGACAGCTTCTTTCTGTGTATTTTACAATTTAAAGGAATTTATGCGTATTGATGAGATGGCTTATCTGTTTTTTTATTTATTTTATTTTTTTTATATAATTATTTTTTTACTCCTATGGGCTTAGAGAATCCACAGCTACTATTTTACTCTCACTTTTAGCTGTTTTAAAGTTTATTTCTAATGTTTAACAAAAATAATCCAAATTTTTAAAAAAGATCAAATTTGTATTTAAAAATACAAATACATAAAAGAATTAAAAAATGAAAAAGACGACACTTGTTTATAAAAAAATTAAAACACTTTATTAATTGAAGGATAGCAGGGAGAAATGGACTCGACACAGCTGCTCTGATGCTTTTTGCCTCACTTTGTTACAAGGATCATTTAACGCTACAGCTTTAAAAAGAGACACACATATTTTCTTTATAATTGGATAGAATTAAAAATCAACACACGGTGAGAAGACTCCTGACACAGGCCTGCACGGCCGAAACACAGCTGTGTCGAGTCCCTTTCTCCCTGCTACCCTTCAATTAATAAAGTGTTTTAATTTTTTTATAAATGTGTCGTCTTTTTCATTTTATAATTCTTTTATGTATTTGTATTTTTAAATACAAATTTGATCTTTTTTTAAATTTTGGATTATTTTTGTTTTTGTTAGTCATCTTCGCTGTTTTGCTTTTTTGGTGTTTTTTGCGAACACTGGTTTCTTCTGTTTTTTGTACTATTTCTAATGTTTTACAGTCTGAGGTGCCTTCCTTGGTTGGAACGCATTCATTATGTTGTTGGAATGTGCTGACGTCATTGGAATGCATAACATTGTCTTCAGTGTTTAAAAAATGTTTGTACAAGTTCCTGGAGGAAAAGTCCATAGTCTGCTATTGAGATGGACATGCAGGAAGCCACTGCTTGCTCTGGGATTGGTAACATGGAATGGTGCTACTATTTGGCTTTCTGCCAGGTACTTGTGACCTGGTTTGGCCACTTTGGGATGCAGGATACTGGGCTGGATGAACCATTGGTCTGACCCAGAATGGCTATTCTTACGTTCTTAACCCATTGTTAAACCCAGATACACTAACCGCTGTTACTACATCCTCCGGCGAAGAGTTCCAGAACTTTATTCATTGAGTGAAAAAAATATTTCCTTCTATTTGTTTTAAAAGTCTTTCCATGTAACTTCCTTGAATGTCCCCTGGTCTTTGTAATTTTTGAAAGAGTAAAAAAATCGATTCACTTCTACTCGTTCTACACCTCTCAGGATTTTATAGACCTCAGTCATATCCCCCTCATCCACCTCCAGCCTCCCCAGCCACCTTTTGTCTTTCTGGCCTGGTTGATCATCTTTTCTGTGGAGACCTGAAACATTTGTGTCAGACATTTGCAAGTTCATCTCCTTTTTCTTATGTTCACAAATGTGATCTCTGTCTATTGCTGCTGTTCTGGTTTAGACAGTGCAACTTTTACTATACCTGACCGTTCCTGGAGGAGGGGATTAGGTTGGAGCTTTCCAGACGTAATTTGTTATTTTTGTCCAGGAATGTCTGAATATGTTTTATATTTTTCAGGAAACCCGATTTCGTCAAAGGTATCTGGATTTGATTTTGAATGACAATGTGCGTCAGAAGTTCATCATTCGTTCCAAAGTAATCAGTTACGTGCGCCAGTTCTTCGATGCGCTTGGATTTCTTGAGGTGAAGCTAATTTGCCAGGCCTGCTACTGTTCTCTCTCACAAGCCCTTACTCCCCGTTATATAACGGTTTCTGTAAAGAGCACTGTGTAAATATAGATTATTACTAGTATTATTTATATATTCTTTCTCAGAACACATTCTATATATTTTTAACATTTCTTTCATGTGGTCAGTTGTGATGATCTGTGGTCTGGAGTACATCAGGCAAGGAAGGTTTGCAGCTGTCTGTCCCCTCTGATATCACAGACGCTTGTCTCCTATCTGAAATCTGTCACCTCCCCTCTCATGGCATAGGCACGTGTTTCCTATATGAAATCTGTCCTCTCTCGACTGATAGCACAGGAGTGTGTCTCCTATGTGAAATACGTCCCCTCCCCTCTGATATCACAGACGCTTGTCTCCTATCTGAAATCTGTCACCTCCCCTCTCATGGCATAGGCACGTGTTTCCTATATGAAATCTGTCCTCTCTCGACTGATAGCACAGGAGTGTGTCTCCTATGTGAAATACGTCCCCTCCCCTCTGATATCACAGACGCTTGTCTCCTATCTGAAATCTGTCACCTCCCCTCTCATGGCATAGGCACGTGTTTCCTATATGAAATCTGTCCTCTCTCGACTGATAGCACAGGAGTGTGTCTCCTATGTGAAATACGTCCCCTCCCCTCTGATAACACAGACGCTTGTCTCCTATCTGAAATCTGTCCCCTTCCCTCTCATGGCACAGGCACATGTTTCCTATATGAAATCTGTCCTCTCTCGACTGATAGCACAGGAGTGTGTCTCCTATGTGAAATACGTCCCCTCCCCTCTGATATCACAGACGCTTGTCTCCTATCTGAAATCTGTCACCTCCCCTCTCATGGCATAGGCACGTGTTTCCTATATGAAATCTGTCCTCTCTCGACTGATAGCACAGGAGTGTGTCTCCTATGTGAAATACGTCCCCTCCCCTCTGATATCACAGACGCTTGTCTCCTATCTGAAATCTGTCACCTCCCCTCTCATGGCATAGGCACGTGTTTCCTATATGAAATCTGTCCTCTCTCGACTGATAGCACAGGAGTGTGTCTCCTATGTGAAATACGTCCCCTCCCCTCTGATAACACAGACGCTTGTCTCCTATCTGAAATCTGTCCCCTTCCCTCTCATGGCACAGGCACATGTTTCCTATATGAAATCTGTCCTCTCTCGACTGATAGCACAGGAGTGTGTCTCCTATGTGAAATACGTCCCCTCCCCTCTGATATCACAGACGCTTGTCTCCTATCTGAAATCTGTCACCTCCCCTCTCATGGCATAGGCACGTGTTTCCTATATGAAATCTGTCCTCTCTCGACTGATAGCACAGGAGTGTGTCTCCTATGTGAAATACGTCCCCTCCCCTCTGATATCACAGACGCTTGTCTCCTATCTGAAATCTGTCACCTCCCCTCTCATGGCATAGGCACGTGTTTCCTATATGAAATCTGTCCTCTCTCGACTGATAGCACAGGAGTGTGTCTCCTATGTGAAATACGTCCCCTCCCCTCTGATAACACAGACGCTTGTCTCCTATCTGAAATCTGTCCCCTTCCCTCTCATGGCACAGGCACATGTTTCCTATATGAAATCTGTCCTCTCTCGACTGATAGCACAGGAGTGTGTCTCCTATGTGAAATACGTCCCCTCCCCTCTGATATCACAGACGCTTGTCTCCTATCTGAAATCTGTCACCTCCCCTCTCATGGCATAGGCACGTGTTTCCTATATGAAATCTGTCCTCTCTCGACTGATAGCACAGGAGTGTGTCTCCTATGTGAAATACGTCCCCTCCCCTCTGATATCACAGACGCTTGTCTCCTATCTGAAATCTGTCACCTCCCCTCTCATGGCATAGGCACGTGTTTCCTATATGAAATCTGTCCTCTCTCGACTGATAGCACAGGAGTGTGTCTCCTATGTGAAATACGTCCCCTCCCCTCTGATATCACAGACGCTTGTCTCCTATCTGAAATCTGTCACCTCCCCTCTCATGGCATAGGCACGTGTTTCCTATATGAAATCTGTCCTCTCTCGACTGATAGCACAGGAGTGTGTCTCCTATGTGAAATACGTCCCCTCCCCTCTGATATCACAGACGCTTGTCTCCTATCTGAAATCTGTCACCTCCCCTCTCATGGCATAGGCACGTGTTTCCTATATGAAATCTGTCCTCTCTCGACTGATAGCACAGGAGTGTGTCTCCTATGTGAAATACGTCCCCTCCCCTCTGATATCACAGACGCTTGTCTCCTATCTGAAATCTGTCACCTCCCCTCTCATGGCATAGGCACGTGTTTCCTATATGAAATCTGTCCTCTCTCGACTGATAGCACAGGAGTGTGTCTCCTATGTGAAATACGTCCCCTCCCCTCTGATAACACAGACGCTTGTCTCCTATCTGAAATCTGTCCCCTTCCCTCTCATGGCACAGGCACATGTTTCCTATATGAAATCTGTCCTCTCTCGACTGATAGCACAGGAGTGTGTCTCCTATGTGAAATACGTCCCCTCCCCTCTGATATCACAGACGCTTGTCTCCTATCTGAAATCTGTCACCTCCCCTCTCATGGCATAGGCACGTGTTTCCTATATGAAATCTGTCCTCTCTCGACTGATAGCACAGGAGTGTGTCTCCTATGTGAAATACGTCCCCTCCCCTCTGATATCACAGACGCTTGTCTCCTATCTGAAATCTGTCACCTCCCCTCTCATGGCATAGGCACGTGTTTCCTATATGAAATCTGTCCTCTCTCGACTGATAGCACAGGAGTGTGTCTCCTATGTGAAATACGTCCCCTCCCCTCTGATAACACAGACGCTTGTCTCCTATCTGAAATCTGTCCCCTTCCCTCTCATGGCACAGGCACATGTTTCCTATATGAAATCTGTCCTCTCTCGACTGATAGCACAGGAGTGTGTCTCCTATGTGAAATACGTCCCCTCCCCTCTGATATCACAGACGCTTGTCTCCTATCTGAAATCTGTCACCTCCCCTCTCATGGCATAGGCACGTGTTTCCTATATGAAATCTGTCCTCTCTCGACTGATAGCACAGGAGTGTGTCTCCTATGTGAAATACGTCCCCTCCCCTCTGATAACACAGACGCTTGTCTCCTATCTGAAATCTGTCCCCTTCCCTCTCATGGCACAGGCACATGTTTCCTATATGAAATCTGTCCTCTCTCGACTGATAGCACAGGAGTGTGTCTCCTATGTGAAATACGTCCCCTCCCCTCTGATATCACAGACGCTTGTCTCCTATCTGAAATCTGTCACCTCCCCTCTCATGGCATAGGCACGTGTTTCCTATATGAAATCTGTCCTCTCTCGACTGATAGCACAGGAGTGTGTCTCCTATGTGAAATACGTCCCCTCCCCTCTGATAACACAGACGCTTGTCTCCTATCTGAAATCTGTCCCCTTCCCTCTCATGGCACAGGCACATGTTTCCTATATGAAATCTGTCCTCTCTCGACTGATAGCACAGGAGTGTGTCTCCTATGTGAAATACGTCCCCTCCCCTCTGATATCACAGACGCTTGTCTCCTATCTGAAATCTGTCACCTCCCCTCTCATGGCATAGGCACGTGTTTCCTATATGAAATCTGTCCTCTCTCGACTGATAGCACAGGAGTGTGTCTCCTATGTGAAATACGTCCCCTCCCCTCTGATATCACAGACGCTTGTCTCCTATCTGAAATCTGTCACCTCCCCTCTCATGGCATAGGCACGTGTTTCCTATATGAAATCTGTCCTCTCTCGACTGATAGCACAGGAGTGTGTCTCCTATGTGAAATACGTCCCCTCCCCTCTGATAACACAGACGCTTGTCTCCTATCTGAAATCTGTCCCCTTCCCTCTCATGGCACAGGCACATGTTTCCTATATGAAATCTGTCCTCTCTCGACTGATAGCACAGGAGTGTGTCTCCTATGTGAAATACGTCCCCTCCCCTCTGATATCACAGACGCTTGTCTCCTATCTGAAATCTGTCACCTCCCCTCTCATGGCATAGGCACGTGTTTCCTATATGAAATCTGTCCTCTCTCGACTGATAGCACAGGAGTGTGTCTCCTATGTGAAATACGGTCCCCTCCCCTCTGATATCACAGACGCTTGTCTCCTATCTGAAATCTGTCACCTCCCCTCTCATGGCATAGGCACGTGTTTCCTATATGAAATCTGTCCTCTCTCGACTGATAGCACAGGAGTGTGTCTCCTATGTGAAATACGTCCCCTCCCCTCTGATAACACAGACGCTTGTCTCCTATCTGAAATCTGTCCCCTTCCCTCTCATGGCACAGGCACATGTTTCCTATATGAAATCTGTCCTCTCTCGACTGATAGCACAGGAGTGTGTCTCCTATGTGAAATACGTCCCCTCCCCTCTGATATCACAGACGCTTGTCTCCTATCTGAAATCTGTCACCTCCCCTCTCATGGCATAGGCACGTGTTTCCTATATGAAATCTGTCCTCTCTCGACTGATAGCACAGGAGTGTGTCTCCTATGTGAAATACGTCCCCTCCCCTCTGATATCACAGACGCTTGTCTCCTATCTGAAATCTGTCACCTCCCCTCTCATGGCATAGGCACGTGTTTCCTATATGAAATCTGTCCTCTCTCGACTGATAGCACAGGAGTGTGTCTCCTATGTGAAATACGTCCCCTCCCCTCTGATAACACAGACGCTTGTCTCCTATCTGAAATCTGTCCCCTTCCCTCTCATGGCACAGGCACATGTTTCCTATATGAAATCTGTCCTCTCTCGACTGATAGCACAGGAGTGTGTCTCCTATGTGAAATACGTCCCCTCCCCTCTGATATCACAGACGCTTGTCTCCTATCTGAAATCTGTCACCTCCCCTCTCATGGCATAGGCACGTGTTTCCTATATGAAATCTGTCCTCTCTCGACTGATAGCACAGGAGTGTGTCTCCTATGTGAAATACGTCCCCTCCCCTCTGATAACACAGACGCTTGTCTCCTATCTGAAATCTGTCCCCTTCCCTCTCATGGCACAGGCACATGTTTCCTATATGAAATCTGTCCTCTCTCGACTGATAGCACAGGAGTGTGTCTCCTATGTGAAATACGTCCCCTCCCCTCTGATATCACAGACGCTTGTCTCCTATCTGAAATCTGTCACCTCCCCTCTCATGGCATAGGCACGTGTTTCCTATATGAAATCTGTCCTCTCTCGACTGATAGCACAGGAGTGTGTCTCCTATGTGAAATACGTCCCCTCCCCTCTGATAACACAGACGCTTGTCTCCTATCTGAAATCTGTCCCCTTCCCTCTCATGGCACAGGCACATGTTTCCTATATGAAATCTGTCCTCTCTCGACTGATAGCACAGGAGTGTGTCTCCTATGTGAAATACGTCCCCTCCCCTCTGATATCACAGACGCTTGTCTCCTATCTGAAATCTGTCACCTCCCCTCTCATGGCATAGGCACGTGTTTCCTATATGAAATCTGTCCTCTCTCGACTGATAGCACAGGAGTGTGTCTCCTATGTGAAATACGTCCCCTCCCCTCTGATATCACAGACGCTTGTCTCCTATCTGAAATCTGTCACCTCCCCTCTCATGGCATAGGCACGTGTTTCCTATATGAAATCTGTCCTCTCTCGACTGATAGCACAGGAGTGTGTCTCCTATGTGAAATACGTCCCCTCCCCTCTGATAACACAGACGCTTGTCTCCTATCTGAAATCTGTCCCCTTCCCTCTCATGGCACAGGCACATGTTTCCTATATGAAATCTGTCCTCTCTCGACTGATAGCACAGGAGTGTGTCTCCTATGTGAAATACGTCCCCTCCCCTCTGATATCACAGACGCTTGTCTCCTATCTGAAATCTGTCACCTCCCCTCTCATGGCATAGGCACGTGTTTCCTATATGAAATCTGTCCTCTCTCGACTGATAGCACAGGAGTGTGTCTCCTATGTGAAATACGTCCCCTCCCCTCTGATAACACAGACGCTTGTCTCCTATCTGAAATCTGTCCCCTTCCCTCTCATGGCACAGGCACATGTTTCCTATATGAAATCTGTCCTCTCTCGACTGATAGCACAGGAGTGTGTCTCCTATGTGAAATACGTCCCCTCCCCTCTGATATCACAGACGCTTGTCTCCTATCTGAAATCTGTCACCTCCCCTCTCATGGCATAGGCACGTGTTTCCTATATGAAATCTGTCCTCTCTCGACTGATAGCACAGGAGTGTGTCTCCTATGTGAAATACGTCCCCTCCCCTCTGATAACACAGACGCTTGTCTCCTATCTGAAATCTGTCCCCTTCCCTCTCATGGCACAGGCACATGTTTCCTATATGAAATCTGTCCTCTCTCGACTGATAGCACAGGAGTGTGTCTCCTATGTGAAATACGTCCCCTCCCCTCTGATAACACAGACGCTTGTCTCCTATCTGAAATCTGTCCCCTTCCCTCTCATGGCACAGGCACATGTTTCCTATATGAAATCTGCCCTGTCTTGACTGATAGCACAGGAGTGTGTCTCCTATGTGAAATACGTCCCGTCCCCTCTGATAGCTCAGACGCTTGTCTCCTACCTGAAATCTGTTCTGTCCCCTCTGTTCCTATTACAGTGCCATTAATACTTTTATGTCTGTGAAGATCTTTCTTTGCTTCACTGTTGTCATTTTGTGCTGTTTTTTCTCTTTGTCAGATTGAAACCCCAATGATGAATATTATCCCTGGAGGTGCTGTGGCCAAGCCATTTATTACCTACCACAATGAGCTGAACATGAATCTTTATATGAGAATTGCTCCTGAACTTTACCATAAGGTAAGAAGATGGGGCACGTTAGCTGGGGGTGGGGTGGGGTGGGGGTGGATGAGATGTGTTTGAATAACCATGGCAAGAGGAAGTGACTATGCACAGCAATAACTAGGAAAATTAAATGGAAGAAATCATTGAGCCAGACGACATAGCTAAGAGATGAGAACGAAGAGACAACTGGGGTTCACTAAACAGAAAAGAAGAGCCAAAGGAATAGACACAAGAGTAGGAGGAGTTACCAGGAGACAAGAAGGTCAAACAGACAGGCAAAAGTTCAACTGAAAGAAGATATTGCTCAAATGGGTTTTCTGTCTCTGCCTTTACTTTCTGTAAACAGATACATGAAAGAAGGAAGACTAAAAGGGGGAAAATAAGAATTACAGGAAAGGGTGGGTTAGACATCAGTGACCTCTGCTTGGTGTTCATGCTAGAAGAAGCTGATTGAGCTTAATAGGGGACCTGGATTTAGTCCACAGTTTACGATCTAAAAGATTGATGCAGAAAGCCTTACGGTAGAGTTCTCCACTACTGCCAACTCCAGACTTCGCGCCTTCTGTCTCGCTGCACCCTACGCCTGGAATAAACTTCCTGAGCCCCTACGTCTTGCCCCATCCTTGGCCACCTTTAAATCTAGACTGAAAGCCCACCTCTTTAACATTGCTTTTGACTCGTAACCACTTGTAACCACTCGCCTCCACCTACCCTTCTTTCCTCCTTCCTGTACACATTAATTGATTTGATTTGCTTACTTTATTTTTGTCTATTAGATTGTAAGCTCTTTGAGCAGGGACTGTCTTTCTTCTATGTTTGTGCAGCGCTGCGTACGCCTTGTAGTGCTATAGAAATGCTAAACAGTAGTAGTAGTAGTAGAGCTGCAGATCGATGGCTGAGATTATCAAGATAATACTCCAATACAGTTGACAAATCATTTGCAAATGTGGAGCATACAGAAATTGTGTACTAATGAGAAAAGGTCTGCCAGACACACGTGCACAAAGGTTTTGCGGTGCACATGTCCAAAAAAGAGAAAAATGCCACATATGCACATGAGCTGCAGTGTTCATTGTGTAAATAATAGCTTTACAAACACTTCTTGCACAGTTTTTTTCGAGACGTATGTACTACTACTACTATTTAGCATTTCTATAGCGCTACAAGGCGTACGCAGCGCTGTACACTTGAACATGAATATGCAAGGCCAGATTTCTAGGGTAGTGCAAGCTTGTTTTCATCAGCTGAAGATGTTGGGTAAGGTTAGGACAATGTTGTCTAGGTGAGATTATCAATTAGTGGTCCAAAGTTTGGTACAGTCGAAATTGGATTATTTTAACAGCCTGTATCTCTGGGTTTCAAAAACATTGTAAAGCGCTTCAGATGGTTCATCATTCTGCTGTGCGTTTGATTTTTGGTCTTGGTCATTTTAATCATAAGAACATAAGCGTAGCCATACTGGGTCAGACCAATGATCCATCTAGCCTAGTATCCTGTTTCCAACAGTGGCCAATCCAGGTCACAAGTACCTGGCAGAAACCCAAATCGTGGCAACATTCCATGCTACCAATCCCAGGGCAAGCAGTTGCTTCCCATGTCTGTCTCAATAGCTTGAAGTTTTTACATTGGTTCTTATTTTTAAAGCAGTGAATGGGGTGGCACCTGGCTATTTTAAGCTGGGTTTGTAATTCTGTGCACCTCGGTGTCTTAACAGGCATGTCAACAATTGTCCCTTTGTTAACAAAGCTGTGTTATAATATCACCAGGTAGGCAGCGTTCTCTGTAATAGCCCCAATACTGTGATAAGCTACTTTACCTTTGAGGACAGTAAAAGAGATGTGTGTGTTTATAAATCACAAATAAAAACAAGAATAATAACAATCAACTTCAAAAGCCCTCCCACCACCACCCTCTACCCTTCCAACCCCAACAATAGCTGACTTTTACTACCCCAAGGAACCCTAATCCACCCTGTTAAAATGTCCAGGGGTACAAAATACAACCCGTTCTGTATGCCCTAGCGGGGGAGAAATATGCCCTACAAAGCACTGTTATAATTTTTTAATCTGTGGTTGAATAGATCATCAATGATCTCAGGATTCAGTCTAGCTCTCCTGTCTTCCACAGACCTTCCTGCAATAGAAGATGTCTTCTCAGAAGATGTGCTGGTAGCAGGATGTACAGGATCCCCCATGCAAATTTTGCCACTTGTGGCCAGCATGTTTGCTTGTTTTTCCCAAAAAATCAAACTATCGTCTGCATCGCTCAAATATAAATAACATTCTCCGAGGACAAGCAGGCTGCTTGTTCTCACTGATGGATGACGTCCACGGCACCCCCCTCCAATTGGAATCTTCACTAGCAAAGACGTTTGCTAGCCCTCGCGCGCCCATGCACACCACGCATGCGCAACCGTCTTCCCGCCCGAACCGGCTCGTGTTCATCAGTCTTCTTTTGTCCGTGCTCGGGACGGTCATGTTTTGCCGCCGTTTCGTGCCCCTCAGAAGACCTCGCGCGTCTTTCGCGGTTTTTCTACTTTTTTCTGTGTGTTGTTTAAAAAAAAAAAAAAAGAGGATTCCCCTTTTCCCCCGTATTTCTAGCTTTTTCCCAGCGTAAGTGTCCTTTCGCTTTCGGGAGCGGCCTTGTTGGCCGCCCATACGGGTTTTTCTCCCTTTTTTTTTTTCGGTGCCTATTGTCATCATCGCGAATTTTGATTTCGCCAGCGCGATTTTTCCGCCCATGTCATTGAAGCCTTCCAGCGGCTTCAAGAAGTGCACCCAGTGCGCCCGGGTAATCTCGCTCACTGATAGGCACGCTTCGTGTCTTCAGTGTCTGGGGGCTGAGCACCGCCCGCAGGCCTGTAGTCTTTGTGCTCTTTTGCAGAAGAGGACTCAGGTAGCGAGATTAGCCCAGTGGAACGTTCTGTTCTCCGGCGCTTCGACGGCAACAGCATCTCGGGATTCGTCGAGTGCATCGGCGTCGGCAGCACCGAAGTCTTCGGGAAGTGCATCGGCGTCGACGGCATCGAGGCGTATTCCTCCTGCATCGACGGTACCGAGACTTCGGAAGAGTGCGTCGGCGTCGGTGGTACCGGGACCCCCACTGGTGCTGATGTCGTCGGACGGTGGTACTTCGTCTGGAGTGCAGGTGAGGGCTGTCCATTTCCCTGCTGGTGGCGGTGAGCCTTCGGGTAGGTCTCCTCCTGCCCTGAGGGCTCCTGCGGTACAGCCCCCCCCCCCCCCCCCACCGGGATCAACCATCTTCGGACCCGGCCCCAAGGAAGCGACGTCTGGATTCAACGTCCTCCTCATCGGTACCGGGGAGCTCCGGTGATATGCTTCGCTCGAAGAAGTCGAAGAAGCATTGTCACCGGTCACCTTCCCGACTTGGTACCGGGAGCTCTGGGTCGCCGAGGGAGTCGGCATCCAGCAGGCATCGGCACCAGGAGGACCGCTCACCCTCCATCCAGGAGGTGTCGGTGCGCTCTACCCAGGACAGCCCGGTACCGCCTCTGCGCCCGGAGCAGATTCTGACCTCGACACCTGCACCGGCTTCTCAGTCTTTCTCCACAGCCGCTCTGCATGAGAGTCTCCGGGCCGTTCTTCCAGGCATCCTGGAAGAACTGTTACGCCCTTCTCCTCCAGTACCGGGGGTGCTTGCGCCACCGGTGCCGTCGAGTGAGGCGACGGCTGGCCTTTTGCCCGGGGTGAGGTCCCCGGTACGTACCGGCTTCGGCTGCCTCCCAGGTGGACTCCCCGACGACGTCGGGGGAGGGAGCTTCGCCGCTGCTGGCCAGGGAGTCCACCTCTCGACGCTCCCACCGTGGTCGTGTTTCCACGGAGTCGGAACGGGCGCGGCTTCAGACACAGGTTCGTGAACTTGTGTCTGATACCGATGATGAGGCCTCGTGGGAGGCGGAGGAGGACATCAGATATTTCTCTGACAAGGAGTCTGATGGCCTTCCTTCTGACCCCACTCCCTCCCCTGAAAGGCAGCTTTCTCCTCCCGAGAGTCTGTCTTTCTCGGCCTTTGTCCGGGAGATGTCTACGTCCATCCCCTTCCCGGTGGTCGCGGAGGATGAGCCGAGGGCTGAGATGTTTGAGCTCTTGGACTATCCTTCTCCACCTAAGGAAGCGTCCACAGTACCCATGCATCATGTCCTAAAAAAGACATTGCTGGCGAACTGGACCAAGCCACTAACTAATCCCCACATTCCCAAGAAGAAAGAATCTCAGTATCGGATCCATGGGGACCCAGAGCTGATGCGCACTCAGTTTCCTCACAACTCTGGTGTGGTGGATCTGGCCCTGAAGAAGGCTAAGAGTTCTAGGGAGCATGCTTCGGCGCCCCCGGGCAAAGACCCCAGAACCTTAGACTCCTTTGGGAGGAAGGCCTTTCATTCTTCCATGCTCGTGGCCAAGACTCAATCGTACCAGCTCTACACGAGCATCCATATGCGGAACAATGTGCGGAAGCTGGTGGACTTAGTGGACAAGCTCCCTTCTGAGCAAGCCAAGCCGTTTCAGAAGGTGGTCAGGCAGCTGAAGGCATGTAGGAAATTCCTGGTCAGAGGGGTATTTGATACCTTCGATGTTGCGTCCAGGGCCGCTGCTCAAGGTGTGGTGATGCGCAGACTCTCATGGCTGCGTGCCTCCGACCTGGAGAATAGGATCCAGCAGCGGATTGCGGACTCCCCTTGCCGGGCGGATAACATTTTTGGGGAAAAGGTCGAACAGGTGGTAGAACAGCTCCACCAGCGGGATAACACTTTCGACAAATTCTCCCGCCGGCAGCCTTCAGCATCTACCTCATCAGGTAGACGTTTTTATGGGGGAAGGAGGGCTGTTCCCTACTCTTCTGGTAAGCGTAGGTACAATCGTCCCTCTCGACAGCCTGCGGCCCAAGCTAAGTCCCAGCGCGCTCGCTCTCGTCAGCAGCATGCACCTCAGCAGGGCCCCACAGCTCCCCAGCAAAAGCAGGGGGCGAGCTTTTGACTGGCTCCAGCAGAGCATAGCCGATATCACAGTGTCCGTGCTGGACGATCTGCCGGTCGGGGGGAGGTTGAAAGTTTTTCACCAAAGGTGGCCTCTTATAACCTCTGACCGTTGGGTTCTTCAAATAGTCCGGCATGGATACGCCCTCAATTTGGCCTCCATGCCTCCAAATTGCCCACCGGGAGCTCAGTCTTTCAGCTTCCAGCACAAGCAGGTACTTGCAGAGGAACTCTCCGCCCTTCTCAGCGCCAATGCGGTCGAGCCCGTGCCACCGGGGCAAGAGGGGCTGGGATTCTATTCCAGGTACTTCCTTGTGGAAAAGAAAACAGGGGGGATGCGTCCCATCCTAGACCTAAGGGCCCTGAACAAATATCTGGTCAAGGAAAAGTTCAGGATGCTTTCTCTGGGCACCCTTCTTCCCATGATTCAGGAAAAAGATTGGCTATGCTCTCTGGACTTCAAGGATGCTTACACGCATATTCCGATACTGCCAGCTCACAGACAGTATCTCCGATTCCGTCTGGGAACACGTCACTTCCAGTACTGTGTGCTACCCTTTGGGCTCGCCTCTGCGTCCAGGGTGTTCACGAAGTGTCTGGCTGTGGTAGCAGCAGCACTCCGCAGGCTTGGAGTGCACGTGTTCCCTTATCTCGACGATTGACTGGTGAAGAACACATCCAAGGCAGGAGCTCTATAGTCCATGCAGATGACTATTCGACTCCTGGAGCTACTGGGGTTTGTGATAAATTATCCAAAGTCCCATCTTCTCCCAGTACAGAGACTCGAATTCATAGGAGCTCTGCTGGATTCTCGGACGGCTCGTGCCTATCTTCCGGAGACAAGGGCCAACAATCTGTTGTCCCTCGTCTACCGGGTGCGAGCGTCCCAGCAGATCACAGCTCGGCAGATGTTGAGATTGCTCGGCCACATGGCCTCCACAGTTCATGTGACTCCCATGGCTCGTCTTCGCATGCGATCTGCTCAATGGACCCTAGCTTCCCAGTGGTTTCAGGCTGCTGGGGATCTAGAGGACGTGATCCACCTGTCCACGAGTTTTCTCGAATCCCTGCACTGGTGGACGATTTGGTCCAATTTGACTCTGGGACGCCCTTTCCAAATTCCTCAGCCGCAAAAAGTGCTGACTACGGATGCGTCTCTCCTGGGGTGGGGAGCTCATGTCGATGGGCTTCACACCCAGGGAAGCTGGTCCCTCCAGGAACAGGGTCTACAGATCAATCTCCTGGAGTTACGAGCGGTCTGGAACGCTCTGAAGGCTTTCAGAGATCGGCTGTCCCACCAAATTATCCAAATTCAGACAGACAACCAGGTTGCCATGTATTACATCAACAAGCAGGGGGGCACCGGATCTCTCCCCCTGTGTCAGGAAGCTGTCAGCATGTGGCTGTGGGCTCGCCGTTACGGCATGTTTCTCCAAGCCACATATCTGGCAGGCGTAAACAACAGTCTGGCCGACAGGTTGAGCAGGATTATGCAACCTCACGAGTGGTCGCTCAACTCCAGAGTAGTGCGCCGGATTTTCCAAGTGTGGGGCACCCCCTTGGTAGATCTCTTCGCATCTCGAGCCAACCACAAGGTCCCTCAGTTCTGTTCCAGACTTCAGGCCCACGGCCGACTGGCATCGGATGCCTTCCTCCTGGATTGGGGGGAAGGCCTGCTGTATGCTTATCCTCCCATACCTCTGGTGGGGAAGACTTTGTTGAAACTCAAGCAAGACCGAGGCACCATGATTCTGATTGCTCCTTTTTGGCCGCGCCAGATCTGGTTCCCTCTTCTTCTGGAGTTGTCCTCTGAAGAACCGTGGAGATTGGAGTGTTTTCCGACCCTCATCACCCAGAACGAAGGGGCGCTTCTGCACCCCAACCTCCAGTCTCTGGCTCTCGCGACCTGGATGTTGAGAGCGTAGATTTTGCCTCTTTGGGTCTGTCGGAGGGTGTCTCCCGTGTCTTGCTTGCTTCCAGGAAAGATTCCACTAAGAGGAGTTACTTCTTTTTATGGAGGAGGTTTGCCGTCTGGTGTGACAGCAAGGCCTTAGATCCTCGCTCTTGTCCTACACAGACCCTGCTTGACTACCTTCTGCACTTGTCTGAGTCTGGTCTCAAGACCAACTCGGTAAGGGTTCACCTTAGCGCAATCAGTGCATACCATTACCGTGTGGAAGGTAAGCCGATCTCGGGACAGCCTTTAGTTCGCTTTGTGAGAGGTTTGCTTTTGTCAAAGCCCCCCATCAAATCTCCTACAGTGTCATGGAATCTCGATGTCGTTCTCACCCAGCTGTTGAAACCTCCTTTTGAGCCACTGAATTCATGCCATCTGAAGTACTTGACCTGGAAGGTCATTTTCTTGGTGGCAGTAACTTCAGCTCGTAGAGTCAGTGAGCATCAGGCCCTGGTAGCCCATGCTCCCTACACCAAATTTCATCATAATAGAGTAGTCCTCCGCACTCACCCTAAGTTCTTGCCGAAGGTGGTGTCGGAGTTCCATCTGAACCAGTCAATTGTCTTGCCAACATTCTTTCCCCGTCCGCATTCCTGCCCTGCTGAATGTCAGCTGCACACATTGGACTGCAAAAGAGCATTGGCCTTCTATCTGGAGCGGACACAGCCCAACAGACAGTCCGCCCAAATGTTTGTTTCTTTTGATCCCAACAGGAGGGGAGTGGCTGTGGGGAAACGCACCTTATCAAATTGGCTAGCAGACTGCATTTCCTTCACTTACGCCCAGGCTGGGCTGGCTCTTGAGGGTCATGTCACGGCTCACAATGTTAGAGCCATGGCAGCGTCAGTGGCCACTTGAAGTCAGCCACTATTGAAGAGATCTGCAAAGCTGCGACGTGGTCATCTGTCCACACATTCACATCTCATTACTGCCTGCAGCAGGATACCCGAAGCGACAGTCGGTTCGGGCAGTCGGTGCTTCAGAATCTGTTTGGGGTTTAGATCCAACTCCACCCCCCTAGGCCCATTTTTTATTCTGTTCCAGGCTACACTCTCAGTTAGTTGGATAAGTTGTTAGGTCAATCTCAGTTATGTCCTCGCCATTGCGAGGCCCAATTGACCATGTTTGTTGTTTTGAGTGAGCCTGGGGGCTAGGGATACCCCATCAGTGAGAACAAGCAGCCTGCTTGTCCTCGGAGAAAGCGAATGCTACATACCTGTAGAAGGTATTCTCCGAGGACAGCAGGCTGATTGTTCTCACTGATGGGGTATCCCTAGCCCCCAGGCTCACTCAAAACAACAAACATGGTCAACAAACCCGCCCGCCTCCCCTTTGGAGTTGTGTCTTCCCTTGTCTTTGTCTTGCTACATACGGGACTGACGAACACGAGCCGTTTCGGGCGGGAAGATGGTCACGCATGTGCGGTGCGCATGGGCGCGCGAGGGCTAGCAAACGTCTTTGCTAGTGAAGATTCCGATTGGAGGGGGGTGCCGTGGACGTCACCCATCAGTGAGAACAATCAGCCTGCTGTCCTCGGAGAATACCTTCTACAGGTATGTAGCATTCGCTGTCCAGTTCATTAACAGGCTTCAAAGAAGTAGAGAAGGACATGGTGGCAAAGTTCATCTCCATCTCCATGGGTTCTGTCCCCGCCCCATCCTCGTGTCATTCTCTCCCTCATTCCAGCGCTGCCTCCAAAATGGCGATGCACTGGGAGGTGCTTCTGTACCATATAATAACATTGTAGATGATGGCAGATATAGACATGTATGGTCCATCCAGTCTGCCCAACAAGGTAAATTCATTGTATGTGCTACTTTATATGTATACTTGACCTTGATTTTCCCTTGCCATTTTCAGGACACAGACTGTAGAAGTCTGCCCAGCACTAGCTTTGCTTCTCAATTACCGGTGTTGCCACCCAATCTCCGCTAAGCTTCTGTGGATCCATTCCGTCTGAACAGGATTCCTTTGTGTTTATCCCACGCTTTTTGAATTCCGTTACCATTTTCTGTGAGTTTGGCCAGAAAGAGCAGATTGGCAATTGGATGAAAACTATCAGGAAGAGAGATATCAAGACCAGGCTTCTTCAGATGAGCCCTGTTAGAGAATTACTTCCAAGACTGAGGCACTTTGCCTTCAGTCAGACTCGTATTAATGATGTCAAGGAGGATTGGAGATAAGGAAGAGGAATGATAGCCAGCCAGGAGCCCCATCTACTACTGAGCCAGAAGATTTCATAGAGGATAATAATTTATCTAGGCCAAAAGAAAAGAGGGAAGTGAATTTTAAGAAAGAAGTAGATATAGGAAAAGAGAAGACTGAGTCAAGTGATGGAAGAAGTGGGAAAAGACTTGGTCACTGAGAGGAGAGTAGACACCTGGAACATGTGCAGGATATAGGACTTTACACACCTTCCAGTGGAGGTTATAGCATAGGAGTCGACTCTGTGGGTGCTTGAGCACCCCCAATATTGAGAAATTTCATGGTATGTGTCCAAGGAAGGGTTATTTCCACTGGATTAGCACCCCCAATAATTTTGAAAAGTTGTCTCCTATGGGTTATGGGAAGTGTCTGAAGACTTATGATCCATCAAGGGTTTTGTACTAATCCAGCAAATATTTTATTCAGTAATCTTACTCACCATACACTTCTAGAAAATTAAATGTAGAAATTCTTTTTTAGTACAGAAAAGAGGAGACAGCTGTAGAAAAGATAATACAGTTACAGAGACATGCGATCGGAAATAGCTATGCATAGAAGGCAGAGTGCATTCATTCACAGGCTAACGGGAGAAGGCTGGGAACACAAGAGTAGCCATACTGGGTCAGACCAATGGTCCATCTAGCAGATCTCAAACCTAACACCTCCTTTTATGCCTCTAAATCCAGCACTTTCTACAATATCAAACCCCCATATCTGTGTACTTGAACTTTGTTCCTCTACCTGCGGTGGGCCTCATATGTCACATGTTTTATAGCATGCATTGTCTGTTTGTTAGTATCCTTCCCCCACACCCCCTGCTTATACAGCTCAGCTGTAGGCTGTGCACCCAACGGCTGACACAGAGTTCAGGAATGGCACATCACGTGTCACAGCAGCTATTTTACTTTGGTTCACTGGAGATCCGACAGTCCTAGGTCAGCAAGCTACAAACACTTGAACCCCAGACCATGTGGCACAGTTTTGAGATCTCGGGGTGGGTATTTCTTGAATGTTTCTTTGTTTTGTCAGGACTATCTTAAAGAGGTTTTCTGTAGCTGGGCCCACTCTGTGAAATGCTCTCCCTTTGGAAATGCACCAGACTGCTTCAGTGTCGCTTTTTAAAAAAACAATTGAAAAGACATTTGTATCATGAAGCTTTTATTGATTATTTATTTAATATAATTATAGACTGGCTCTTGTTGCATATTTGATGTTTTCTGTTTTGTTGTTTTCTGTTGTGTGTCTTGTATGTGTTGTGCTGATTTTATGGGTGTTTGTTGTAACCCTCTTAAATTGAATGGATAGGCGGGATATAAGTTTGGGAGATAAATGAGTGGTATAATTGAATAGATGCAAAGAAGTTAATTCTTTAAAGGAGCATCAAGACGACGTCTATTTGGAGCCTGTTTTACAAAGGAAAGTGAGTGCCTACTTTTCATCATAGCTACTAGTCTTAGCAGGCATATTGGCGCTTATGTGTCTAGACATGAGCACTTTTGCCAGCCATAAGTTACAATCACACTCTGCCAGACATCGCCCATATGAATGGCCACCATAAGAACATAAGAGTAGCCAAACTGGGTCAGACCAATGGTCCATCAAGCCCAGTATCCTGCTTCCAACAGTGGCCAAACCCAAATAATAGGAACCGGCAAAGTACACACCACCAAAGAAAGGTGCAAAGCTGTATTATTGTCATTTATGTGCGAATGTGCATATAAATGATGAATAGTGGAATTTACACGATGCTCCTTATTGAATTATCTGCAAGGGGAACTTTGTGCTGGAGGAAAAAGAACATAGGCACAGGATTAGGTGTGTGTCTTTCTGGTATTGTAACGTTTCTTTCTTTTCTTGCTTTAGATGCTGGTGGTTGGAGGTATAGATCGAGTCTATGAAATTGGTCGACAGTTCAGGAATGAAGGAATTGACTTGACTCATAACCCTGAGTTTACCACCTGTGAGTTTTACATGGCATATGCAGATTACAATGATCTGATGGAAATCACAGAGAAACTTCTTGCAGGTATTTTTATCATTTCTATCACTATCTAGTGTGAATTGTGAAAGAGTAATAGTATGACGGTTGTTATATACTACATTGGGGCTACCTATATGAGTCAGAAAAAGTATTCCTCGGACTGCTAGAAGAAATGTAGAAAATCACTGTGAGTGCTTGGAGAAGTTCAGGTACTTATGTAGATCGTCTGGGATCCTGTTGGTAGACAGGTTGATAAAGACAGTAGAGGACGTAAGAATTTGGCAATGTTTAACGTATTCCATTGTTACGTGCGGCGTTGGCTTTACCAATTGACCCAGCTAAATACTGTAACTGCGTATCCCGGCAAAATGATTTGACTAAAAATTCTCCATCGAAAAGTAGATATATATTTACTTCCCAACATATGAGCTGTCTTGAGTAGGCCTGTTTATGTTGTTCATTTACAAATGTTCACTCACTGTCTTGCCTGTGCTTAGCTGCCTGCCTGCTGAAACTGTAGATGTAGAATGTTTTTATTTATTTCATGGATTTGTATCCCGCTTTAGAATACACGGCTGCTTTTAGCGTGCATGGTCAGTGGTGGCTGCTTTCAAAGGGAAGCTGTGCATGCAGTTTTCCTTTCACAGCTAGCTGCAATGTATGTAAGTTAAACATGCAAACGACTTAGCTATTCAGAATTTTCTCCTTATATGCTACAATATTTTTTTTTCTTATTCTCCGTCCTTACCAAGTTAGTGATTTTAGGAACTGTTTAGTCTTCTGTTCTATTGTGTGTGCAGTGTGTGTTATAGAATGATTAGAGTGTATTACAATAAGCTTTAAGTCCTCTTCTCCCCTTCCCTGCTCACTTCCCACCTGAACAAAGCACTTCAGCCTAGTCAAATTGGAATATACCAAGATGAAAAATGTGGTACTGAAATGTCATTTTAGATACTTACAAAAGAAGATAATCTTTTTCTAAGGTAATTTGGGGTATGATGTTCAGTTCCACATTTCATCTCTGGAGTCTGTAAGCACCTGAGATGTTACAGGGAGGAGGAACTTTTTTCACGGGAGGCATGCTTGTTCACATAATCGAAAAGAAACTTTGGCACATCAGAAAGACATAGCAGATTAACAGTACGTTAGGATAAAGTTCCTACAGGAACTATGCTCTCCTCGGAAGAGTAGCTGTTGGGGGCAAGAGAAGAATCCTCTGCAATGTAGCATTTTCCATTAAGTTAGCCAGGTGGTCCATAAAAGCAGCCAGATGACTGGCCCATTCAGAAGGTCCTGGGAGAACTTTCACTTTGTACCTCTCTAGAAATTCCATTTGTCGTGGGGAAGGGTGTAGCAGTGGACATGTAGACCATTACTCCCCTCACCTGATGTGAAAGCGGTAATGCCACTAAAAAAACAGATGTAGCCCAAATCAGCAGCACTTATCTGCCTATTAGACTTTATTGCTTAGTAGCTGTAGCTCCTAGAAGGTATTTCTCTATCTGTGGACAAGTCTAATAATCAGTTCCTTGGTATGGATGCTCTTTGACTGATAAAGTCTTAACATTGTGTGAGCATAAATTCTAAGAGTTTCTTCCACTTGTTTACACTTTCTCTTGTCTTGTTTGTATTCTACGATTAGCTGCACTTTCTGCTCACATATTGTCTCTTACAGGGATGGTGAAACACATCACTGGTGGGTATAGGGTAGCTTATCATCCATATGGTCCAGATGGCGAGACTTATGAGATTGACTTCACTCCCCCCTTCCGTAGAATCAACATGATACAAGAGCTTGAAAAAGCACTGGGAAGAGTTCTCCCTGCTACGGACCAGCTTGAGACAGAAGGTAAGAGACGGTGTTTTGACGTTGTTCTAACCAGTTAAGTTGTATCCTTTTGCATTTTCTAGAACTGATGCAAATCCGGTGCCATTTCCAGGTTTTGTTGGTTTTAGTGGGACACAGATCGTATGTAATAAGCTGTTTCTAGACCAGAAAAGCAGTGATCCAAAGATTACTTAGGACCTGGACAATAGCAGCTTGCCTACGTGTGCCATTCAGAACTCAGTGTCTAGTGAAAAGACCATTTCATGCACCAGAAAGAAAGCAACCAGCCAGCCATTTGGCTTCAGTTTATACTTGCACCAGACAGGTTTGGGGATTACTTTAACTCCAAGAGCTATGTATTAAAGAAAAGATGCTCGCTGGGTGACATCAGCTCCTGCCTTTCAAGTGACTGACCAACGCACAGATAACAACAAGACCAGAGAGACAAAAGGGAGAAGTAAGTGTTGCACATTGTTCCTTTCCCATCTGGGGCTGTGTCCTGGCCGGAGCTACCAGGACTGGGTGATTCGCTGGTTGATTTAACATCAGCTACGGCCCTTTATCTGACTGGGTGGCTTGTGCCCCTTGAAGCTCCATGAGGGGAGCTGTTAGGATTCTTCTATTTTCTTTTACAAGAGAATGGGTGATACACCAACAAGTATTTTTACTATTCCCTTTACGACTGTTCACGAGAGACATGCCAGGACATGTCTGTGTGAGATGTGCGATTCAGTGTTGCTGACTGTGGCTCGTAAGGGTGATAGAAAGAACTCCGCTGCTGGAACTACTGATTAATACACAGTCTGCAGTGAACAGAACTACTTGTGATTTCCAAAGTTGTGGAGATACAGTAACATCTACATTTTGTTCACCTCCTAAGGGAAGAAAGTGGGGGGGGGGGGGGGGGGGGAGAGAGGGGGCAAGGGGGGCAGCCGTTGTCTGCACTAAATATTCTTGGAGGCAATTATCTGCTAAACTCTCGGAGGCAGTGGATAGGTTGTTGCTGTGTGAGGAAGGGGGTATTCAGGTAGTGATTGTTTTATAAGTGCCTCTGGGGATTTCTATTATTTAGTTTCATTCAATTTATCTGAATTGATGATGCTGTCAGCCTGTGAATGCCTCCAGTATTAGTGGTGGGTGATTTCAGCGTACATATCCTTCCCCATGTCAAACTTGTACAGCACTGCGTAACCCTGGCAGCGCTATAGAAATGCTAAGTAGTAGTAGTAGTAGTATGTGGACGTTACCTCAGATGTCTGGTCACTTTTTTTCTAGCTCATTTAAAGGATTATGGTCTAATTTAGCTCATGCTGCCCTGTAGGAACATGTTAAGTCATGTTAGAGGAAAGCAATGACAAAATATAGTAATGTGATTTGTTATGTTAAGAGAGAACCTATTTTTCTGCCTTAATGCATTCTTCGATGCATGAGACCAAAGAACTTTTTAATGTCATTAACTCCTCGCTTGATGATTAATTTCTTAAGGGATGTAATGATATTTGCCCTTTAAGCAGAGAACAGCTGTTGAACTATTTCTCTCTAAGGTAGAATTTTTACATGCCTCCCAACCACCAGTCCCGCCTCCCATCACCGGCTCTGGTACAGACCGTATAAGTCTGCCCTCCCCTATCCTCGCCTCCCAACCACCACCCCCTCTTCCCCCCAACTGCTCCGCCACCCAATTTCAGCTAAGCTTCTGAGGATCCATTCCTTCTGCACAGGATTCCTCTATGCATATCCCACGCATGTTTGAACTCCGTTACCGTTTTCATCTCCACCACCTCCCGCGGGAGGGCATTCCAAGCGTCCACCACCCTCTCCGTGAAGAAATACTTCCTGACATCTTTCCTGAGTCTGCCCCCCTTCAATCTCATTTCATGTCCTCTCGTTCTACCGCCTTCCCATCTCCGGAAAAGATTCGTTTGCGGATTAATACCTTTCAAATATTTGAACGTCTGTATCAGATTACCCCTGTTCCTCCTTTCCTCCAGGGTGTACATGTTCAGGTCAGCAAGCCTCTCTTCATACGTCTTGGAACGTAAATCCCATACCATCCTCGTAGCTTTTCTTTGCACCGCTTCCATTTTTTTAACATCCTTCGCAAGATACGGCCTCCAAAACTGAACACAATACTCCAGGTGGGGCCTCACCAACGTCTTATACAGGGACATTAAAACCTCCTTTCTTCTGCTGGTCACTCCTCTCTCTATACAACCTAGCAATCTTCTAGCTACTGCCACCGCCTTGTCGCACTGTTTCGTCGCCTTCAGGTCCTCAGATACTATCACCCCAAGATCCCTCTCTCCGTCCATGCCTATCAGACTCTCCCCGCCTAACACATACGTCTCCCTTGGATTTCTACTCCCCAAGTGCATCACTTTGCATTTCTTCGCATTGAATTTTAATTGCCAAACGTTAGACCATTCTTCTAGCTTCTTCAGATCTTTTTTCATGTTTTCCACACCCTCCGGGGTGTCCACTCTGTTGGAAATCTTGGTGTCATCCGCAAAAAGGCAAACCTTACCTTGTAACCCCTCGGCAATGTCACTCACAAATATATTGAACAGAATCGGCCCCAGCACCGATCCCTGAGTCACTCCACTACTCACCTTTCCCTCCTCCGAGCGAACTCCATTCACCACCACCCTCTGGCGTCTGTCCGTCAACCAGTTCCTAATCCAGTTCACCACTTCGGGTCCTATCTTCAGGCCGTCTAGTTTATTTAAGAGCCTCCTGTGGGGAACCGTGTCAAAAGCCTTGCTGAAATCTAAGTAGATGACGTCCATAGCACGTCCTTGATTTAATTCTCCTGTCACCCAGTCAAAGAGTTCAATGAGATTCGTTTGGCACAATTTCCCTTAACCGAAGTGAGGCTTACCGGCCTGTAGTTTCCAGCTTCTTCCCTATCCCCACTTTTGTGAAGAGGGACCACCTCCGCCGTTCTCCAATCCCTCGGAACCTCTCCCGTCTCCAAGGATTTATTAAACAAGTCTTTAAGAGGACCTGCCAGAACCTCCCTGAGCTCCTTCAGTATTCTGGGGTGGATCCCGTCCGGCCCCATGGCTTTGTCCACCTTCAGCTTTCCAAGTTGTTGATACACACTCTCTTCTGTGAACGGCGCTCTATCCACCTCATTCTCAGGTGTACTTTTGCTAGTCCCTCTTGGTCTTTCCCCAGGGTTTTCTTCAGTGAAAACAGAACAAAAGTATCTATTTAGCAACTTGAGCCCACTGGTTTTCTTTTAATGAAACATTTACATTGTCCAGTTCTTCAAGAAAGTCTTTTAGTTCAAGCAAACGCTTTATCATCAAGTAAGTTCTTCCCCAGCTCGTTGCTTGATCCAAAATGGCTCCTTTTCCAGCACGTCTCTTCAGAATAGCATCTGTTTAGGGATCCTGGCTGCAACAGCTACTTGCCTCAACTTGCTAATTAGTGTAGCCGCATGACGATCCTTCAATCCATCTCTTATTGCTAGTTGCAGAGTATGAACAGCACAACGCATATGTTGAATGGTAATAAGCTTAGATGCTTCTTCAGCAATATCATGCAAACTTTCACAGCTTTCTTGAATTGCAGAACTGTCATCTTCTGATATTTGTATGCTGCTTTCTTCATCAACTTCCTTCATTTTTTCAATTGTGCTTCATCAGTTACAATACATAGAATATGTTCCTTTTTAATTTCAAAATCTTCTAAAACACCTTCCACTAACTTCTGCAGATACTCACTGGTATGATGTGCCTGAGTGTCCTTTACTCCTAATGTCCGGGTTATTGTTTTTTTGTTTTCATCAGCAAATCTAACATTAATTGCAAAATAATTGACTCTGTGACGTGTGCATGCATCCATTTTAATAAAGACAAAACGTCCCTTCAGACCTTTTCTTAGTTCTTCCTTCTTACATTTGACCTCTTCAAGTATAAGTTTCCTTATACTTTCTCGTTCCACAGAAACTCCAAGCTTTTTAGCCATTTCTCCATTTAAGCCTAAAAAGGCTGGTTGTGAAACAAAAGATAGTGGTATACTATTCTTTACTGCCATTTCAATGATGTGGTTTTTGAATTTTTCTGGTGTCATTGTTATAGTAACTTTGTCAGCTGTAAAAAATCTTGATAGTTGTGTCTGGCCTCCAGTAGATTTCTGATCTTTTATTGACCCTGAAGTAGATGGAATGTTTTCATTGCTATCTTTCTCATTCACAGCTTCTAACACTTTAGGATGGAAACGCTGCAAGTGTCTTTTTAAATTTGATGCTCTTGTAGGTGCATTTTTTTCATAACCACTGAAACTGCTAATTTTTGCATGACATGCTTTTTCACCATCATCATCTTCTATAATACATTGACATACATAATGTTTCCCATCTGTTGATATTGTAAAGTGTTCATAAACAGCAGACTTTGTCATGTTTCCTGACATTCTTTTTGCCATTGTGAATGGTGTGCCACTTCCACTAAAATATAAAGCTCTTCTTGCAGAGAGAGAGGAAGTTGGGTGGAGTCTCTCTGCTGCCTTATCTGTGTGTGCTGAATGATCTTCTCTTGGAGCTTAAGTTCACTGTGGGGTCAGAGAGGAGGTGCTCTACAGCAGGTCAGTAAATGCAAAGGGAGACTGAGCAGAGGGAAGCTCTCCAGCAAAATAGTTCAGCTGGACTTCACACTAGTGAAACAACTAGTACTAAGCTTTATTCACAGCAGAGAAGTACTTTATTCAAATGTATGAGGAGTCGGAGTCGGTACATTTTTGCCGACTCCAACTCCGACTCAATGTACCCAAAATTGCTGCTGACTCCGACTCCACGACTCCGACTCCACAGCCCTGATTTCGTCAGGGTACTGTTGAGTCTATCCCCTTTCACCTACGTACTATGTCCCCTCATCCCAGAGCTTCCTTTCAATTGAAAGAGACTCATCTCCTATGCATTTATGCCACGTAGCTATTAAAATGACTCTATCATATCTCCCCTCTACCACCTGTCTTCCAAAGTAGACATATTCCAGCCGATATTCACAACTTAACCAGCTAGGAATGGCTCCTGGCCAGTTAAATAGCACTTCGCCGGCTAAGTGCTAATATTTTGCATGAGAGAGCCAGTTATGTCTCCTGAATATTCGTGCATAGCAGTTCTATAACACATGATATAACCAACTAGCTGCGAATACTCAGCGCTTCGTTGGCTAAGTTTAATGGCCAAATCGTGCTCCTTAAATAGCAGGCCTATCTATGACCGCTATAAACTTAACTGGCCAGCACTGAATATTGACTTATCCAGTTAAGTTTAAGCCTGCTAAAAACAAAACCAGATATTCAGTGACAGTCACTGGAGACAGCCTGGCATTGAATAACCAGGCTCAGCGCCGATCTTGGCATTTAGCCGGCCTGCCTCCCGCAAGCTGAGTATCGGCCATATTGAGATTTTTAAGTCTGTCCCCATACGTGTTATGACGAAAACCACTGACCATTTTAGTAGCCGCCCTCTGGACCGACACTGTCCTGTTTATATCTTTTTGAAGGTGCATCTCCAGAAGTGTACACAATGTTCCAAATGTAGGGGAGATGCGAACACTGGGAGTAATGCTGGAAAAGGGGTGACATAGAGCAGGGAGCCATGCTGGAAGAAAGGGGAGAGGAGGACATGGGATGGGAGGTAATACTGGGAAAGAGGAGAGCTGGGAGCTCAGGGTTAATGATGGAAAAGAGCAGAGATATGGGGCCTTCCAGAAATCACTGTTGTAAACTAGACACCAAGGGGGGAAGCTGTCAGCGTGGGCTACCGTTAAGAAGGGATATTTTACTTTTAAGGGTTAGCTTTATGCATTTGGTTCTCTTTGGCTGATTTTATATATGACTGGTACTAAGTCTATGTATTGGGTTATAAATAGTTAATTTGTTGTTTTTCTTCCACCTTTTGTCTTTAGAAGTTGGTACTATTAGACTCTTAGAATAAGTGTTTTCAGTTCTGTTCTTTTATGTTTTTTGTTCTTTTTAAGGCCGGTACTATATATGATCTTGTACAGTTTAGTTCCTGTCTCACATTTTACTTTTTTTCCTATTCCTCTTAGAGTCTGGTACTATTATGGCCCCCAGAGTAGGTGTTATAATTTTTTTTGTAATTGAAAAGAGAACAATACAATGCGCAAAAACTATGTACAGAACAAATTTTTACAATATATAACTACCCATCCCTACTGACCATCCTGCCCCCTCCCCCAACCCACCCTTCAAGAAATACCCTCCCCTATCCATTATTTATTTATTTATTTGCTGCATTTGTATCCCACATTATCCCACCTATTTGCAGGCTCAATGTGGCTTACATTATGTCGCAATGGTGATCATTATTAACAGAGTAAGTAGTTCAGCATATTGTTACAATTTAGGTGCAAAGAGTATCAGGAAATGAAATTAGGGTAAATAAATAATACATAACATATAAGTGGAAGCAGGATAAGATATACTATCCAATATGGTAATGTGATTAAGGTAGACAAATTAAAAGAAATCAATATTGGTTGGTTCTGGTGTAGTTTAAGAGTCAAGTTATTATGGAGGATTCTTTTTGTAGGTCTCTCTGAACAGGTTCGTCTTCAGTAGTTTTCGGAAGGTTGTCAAGTCATGCGTTTATCATAAAGACAACGCATGACTTGACAACCTTCCGAAAACTACTATCATATTCGGTAGTTCATTCCATAATTGCGTGCAGAGGTGGGAGAAGCTGGATGCATGTATGGATTTGTATTTAAGTGCTCTACAATTGGGGAAATGGAGGTTTAAGAAAGTACGCGATGAACTTTTTGTATTTCTAGCTGGTAAGTATTAGTTCTGACATGTATGATGCGGCCTCTCCATGAATGATTGTATGTGCCAAGGTGCAGATTTTGAATGCAATTCGATCTTTCAATGGGAGCCAATGCAATTTTTCTCTAAGAGGTTTGGTGCTTTCATATTTCGCTTTTCCGAATATGAGTCTGGCTGCGGTGTTCTGGGCAGTCTGGAGTTTCTTAATGGTCTGTGCTTTGCATCCTGCGTAGATGGAATTGCAATAGTCCAAATGGCTAAATACCAATGATTGTACCAGTTTGCGGAATACCTCCCTTGGGAAGAAAGGTTTCACTCTTCTAAGTTTCCACATTGCATGGAACATCTTTTTTATAACATTTTTCACTTGATTATCTAGGGTAAGATTTTGATCAATTATAACACCTAGGAGTTTCAGGGTGTCCGCAACAGGAAGAGTGTGGTTTGGTGTTTTTATGTTGGTATAGTTGGTTTTATCTGCATTGCGTCTTATCTGCTTAAGTTGGAATGCATCCACCCATGAGTTCATTATTTGGAAGCTGTGGTTGATTTTGTCTGCAATGTCTGATAAGTTGTTTTTAAATGGAATATATATCGTGACATCGTCAGCATAAATATAAGGTTTTAGACCTAGGTTGGATAATGATTTGGCCAGTGGTAACATCATTAAGTTAAAGAAAATCGGTGAAAGCGGTGATCCTTGAGGCACTCCAAAGTGTCAAAGATCCCAAATGCATAGCTAAGGTAGGTAAGAGATCTTGACTCTGTTGTAACCCCTTGCCCCTCCAGTCCTAATCCTCTATCCCCCTATAACCTCCCTCAAACCCCAGACCCCTCCCCCAAATTAGGCACCAAAGGTCAAAGTGGTTCAAGAGAAACGAATCGTAACTTATTCAATACCAGACTTCTGGCTTAAGGAGAGAGAGAATGTATAATAGGGTTCCAGATGACAAGAAAATGTTTCTTACACTTAGGCATGAAATGGGCTTCTTGGGTCTCCCAAGTCATAATTCCTCCATTCCCATCATTGGAGATGCTCCTTTCATACCCAATATTGAAGTATGCATTTCTTCCTGACCCCGATAGCTTTACGGACAGGCTTCCTCCGCTACCTTGAACACCATAGCTATAATATCTAGTAGGAAGTGCCTTTGGGGTCAAATGGATAGATTGTCATGCGGATAGATTGAGCAAGGAAAATACTTAACAATGTCCTAATCCACTCCCAAATGGAATGGAAGAAATGATTACTTTCCTTGGCACATTTGAAACAACACTGTGTCCACCCTCCCTGCTTTATGCATCTGTGACACTGCAACGTGTGCTTTGTGCATGATCCAATTTTGGCACTGTCTGTTATCTGCTCCATGAATTAATTTGGGAGTCCCTTTGATAATCCTCTCAATATCCCAAGACTCCAAGGAACTACCCAAGTCCTTTTCCCATCTAGCTTCAAGTCTAGTATAATGTTTAGGCCCTCCTAATTGCTACAAGAGTAGGTGTTCAAAAAAAATGGGAAAAAAGACATTCTCTTCTTCTTTTTTGAGTGGAGAATTTTTAAGTTTTTATTAAAATAATGACTTTTGATTAGTTTTACTGCCATTTTATTTTTATTTTGCATTTATTATTGCTATTGGGAATACCATATTTTTATTATGTATTTTAATCATTAGCTTTGCAGTTTGTTTGTTTTTTTTGCCGTTCAGACGTCTGGTGTTTGGGGTTTCTTTTTTTTTTTTAAATTTCAAGCATTGATCACTGTGGTATTAAAAAAAATACATATGTTTGTTTATTGACTTGATAAACCGCCTTTCATAACCCAGAAGGTGGTTTACATAATTACTTTAAAAAGAGGAAAACAGAACTCCAATATTCAGAAAGGACAGAGTGACCGTAGGTTTGAAGAATAGCATAGTAATTGACAAAACACACACACACACACACACACACACACGAAGTTATAAAATCTAAAAAAAACAATTTAAAATCAGAGGCTGTAAAACTCTTAAACCATCCAAGAAATGCCAAAAGTCTGTTCAAATAGAAACGCCTTTAGCGTCCATTCCATATATTCAATGCTACTACATGAATAGTTAGTGTGCTGAATATACCTTGAGTGTTGCATTCAGTTCTGGTCACCGCATCTCAAAAAAGATGTAGCAAAATTAGAAAATGTTCAAAGAAGGGCAACCAAAATGATAACGGGGATGGAACTCTGCTCATATCCAGCAGATTGCCAAGACCTGTCGTTTCTTTCTTTACAACATCCGTAAAATCCGCCCCTTTCTTTCCGAGCACTCTACCAAAACCCTCATCCACACCCTTGTCACCTCTCGTTTAGACTACTGCAATCTGCTTCTTGCTGGCCTCCCACTTAGTCGGTTCAAAACTCTGCTGCCCGTCTCGTCTTCTGCCAGGATCGCTTTACTCATACTACCCCTCTCCTCAAGTCGCTTCACTGGCTCCCTATCCATTTTCGCATCCTGTTCAAACTTCTTCTACTAACCTATAAATGTACTCACTCTGCTGCTCCCCAGTATCTCTCCACACTCGTCCTTCCCTACACCCCTTCCCGTGCACTCTGCTCCATGGATAAATCCTTCTTATCTGTTCCCTTCTCCACTACTGCCAACTCTAGACTTCGCGCCTTCTGTCTCGCTGCACCCTACGCCTGGAATAAACTTCCTAAGCCCCTACATCTTGCCCCATCCTTGGCCACCTTTAAATCTAGACTGAAAGCCCACCTCTTTAACATTGCTTTTGACTCGTAACCACTTGTAACCTCTCGCCTCCACCTACCCTCCTCTCCTCCTTCCTGTACACATTAATTGATTTGATTTGCTTACTTTATTTTTTTGTCTATTAGATTGTAAGCTCTTTGAGCAGGGACTGTCTTTCTTCTATGTTTGTGCAGCGCTGCGTACGCCTTGTAGCGCTATAGAAATGCTAAATAGTAGTAGTAGTACTCCTCTCGTATGAGGAAAGGCTAGAGGTTAGGGCTTTACAGCTTGGAAAAGAGACGGCTGAGGGGAGATATGGTTATGGTATAGAACGGGTACATAAGTATTGCCACTGGGACAGACCAAAGGTCCATCAAGCCTAGCATCCTGTTTCCAACTGTGGCCAATCCAGGTCACAAATACGTGGCAAGATCCCAAAAAAGTACAATACATTTTATGCTGCTTATCCCAAAAATAACAAAAAAAAATGTACACAGAGTGTATAGATGCAAATATAATAACCGTAAGGGCTGTTAACTAAGGTGAGGTAGAGTCTCATATATACTCCACGATAGTATTTCTTTCACTCAACAGGTGAATCACTTATTCGTGTTGACAGGTCCCTGTTTCGTGTTCACTTTGTGAAGGGGGAGTGCCACCAAATCCGGCCACCAAATCCGATTACTGCCTCGAACGTCTGTGTGTGTTTACTCATATGAGTAAGCATGATATTAGTATAACAAGCAAATATTATAAGACAATTCTGGATATATGTGGAGGAGTTCATATTTGTTGATCTTTTTGGTATGCCTTGTTAAAGAGATGGGTCTTCAGTAGTTTGCGGAAGTTAGTTCATAGATCGTTTTTAAGTTGCGTGGCAGCGCGTTCCAGAATTGTGTGCTTAAATAGGAAAAGGTTGACGCGTGCGTTAGTTTGTATTTTAGGCCTTTACAGTTGGGGAAGTGGAGATTGAGGAATGTGCGGGATGATTTTTTAGCATTCCTGGGTGGTAAGTCTATCAGATCTGACATGTAGGCTAGGGCATCTCCGTGAATGATTTTGTGAACTAGGGTGCATATTTTGAATGTGATGCGTTCTTTAAGTGGGAGCCAGTGTAGTTTTTCTCGTAGGGGTTTAGCGCTTTTTTATTTTGCTTTCCCGAATATGAGTCTAGCTGCATGTTTTGGACTGTCTGAAGTTTCTTGGTTATTTGCTCTTTGCAGCCAGTGTAAAGTGCGTTGTAGTAGTCTAGATGACTGAGTGCCATTGATTGTACCAAGTTACGGAAGACGGTCCTTGGGAAGAAAGGTCTTACTCTTTTTAGTTTCCACATTGAGTGGAACATCTTCTTGGTTGTGTTTTTCGTGTGATTTTCAAGTGTTAGGTGTCGATCAATGGTAACTCCAAGAATTTTTAAGGTGTCCGAAATTGGAAGATTCAGTTTTGGTGTGTGAATGGTGGTGAATTTGTTCTTGTTATGTTGGGAGGTGAGTATTAGGCATTGGGTTTTTTCTGCATTGAGTTTCAGCCGAAATGCATTTGCCCATGAATGCATGATTTGTAGACTTTGGTTGATGTCGTTGGAAATTTCCTTTAAATCTTGTTTAAATGGGATGTAGATCGTTACGTCGTCTGCGTATATGTATGGATTGAGGTTTTGGTTTGATAGTAGTTTGGCCAAGGGTATCATCATTAAGTTGAATAAGGTCGGTGAAAGGGGGGATCCCTGTGGAACTCCGCATTCAGGTATCCATGTGGCTGATGTAGTTGAATTAGATGTCACTTGGTATGATCGTGTGGTTAGGAACACCCTAAACCAATTGAGAACGTTGCCTCCAATTCCGAAGTACTCGAGGATGTGTATTAGTATTCCATGATCATCCATGTTGAAGGCGCTGGACATGGATCAAAAATATATGCATTTAACAGCACTGAAATTCATATATAATATAATTCATATAATTCATATCTACTATAATAAAACGCACTCTCAACGTTCGGCAGAAATCTGACGTCACTCCCTGAAGGGTTCGTGGTAGTGAAGCCATCTCTTTCTGCCCATGTCTCCTTGGCCCGCCCTCGCGTCAAACGTAATGACGTCGAGGGCGGAGACATGGCCAGAGAGAGATGGCTTCAACCTACGAACCCTACAGTGACGTCACAGAAAAACAACGTTCAAGGATTCCAAAAGCCCAGCTAACCTCCAACCACCCCTCGACGAATGGCCCCACAACAATCGCGGTCGTCGTCGTCATCAACGCCGCTCCCCCCCTCCACTCACCCCTCTCCGTCTGCCAACGGAACGCAGGCTGGCTCCTCACAACGCCGCTGACCTCCGTGTCAAGGCCCTGCAGCACGCAACAGCTGATCGTTTCCCTTTGGCCCTCCCTCCTTCCCTCCCTGTGGGACATGGAGGGAAGGAGGGAGGCCCGAACGGAAACAATCAGCTGTTGCCTCTGCTGCAGCGCCTTCACACGCAAGTGAAAGGCGCTGTGAGGGCCCGCCCTGCGCACCAACCAACGCTGACCCCCCTCAAAACCCCTGAAACCCCTCCAAGCCCTCACCGCCACAGCAACACACAGTGAGCCTATTTAGCTCACTGTAAACAAGGAAGCCAATTTGGTTGATCTCTGTTTCCACTCTCCTGCCCAGCCGTCATTTCTACACACTCAAAATAAAGCAACCAAACCGGTTCTTTATTCTTCGTCCATCTACAGCTCTTTCATTTGTACCCCTCCAAGCCCCTGACCCCCCTCCAAGCCCACAGCCACTCCCTCACCGCCACCCCCCCCCAAACATTCTCACACACACACACACTGTGTAGCACAAAAAAAACCAAACAAAATTACACGCACCAAAAACATGACCTGAGGAATCCCTCACTTTCAACCCATCACCACAGGAACACAGACCCCCCCTTCAAAACCCCCTCGCCACTCCCTCACATTTCACCATCCACACCCCTCCCCCCCCCAACAAACATTCACACACACACACACACACACACACACTCTCTAGCACAAGAAATGACCGACAACACAAACATAACATGAACGATTCCTCACTTTCACAACCTCAACCCATCTACGCAGACCCCCCTCCAAGCACCACGCCAGTCCCTCACACATCACAACCCCCCTCCCCCTCCCAATAAATACACAAGCTCTACTATGGAGAATCAGCATCTCTTACTCACAACCACACACTCCCCCCCATCATACACACACTCTTCCATGGAGAAACAGCATCTCTCTCACTCACACCCACACACTCCTCCCACCCCCCCTTAATACACAAACTATATCATGGAAAATCAAAGTCTCTCTGTCTCTCACTCACACACACACACCCCCCCAACACACAACATCATACACAAACTCTGCAATGGTGAATCTGGATCTCCGTCTGCCATTTGGCACTGGAGCACCACAAGTAGGCGGCGGACGACCGCAGGGCCCTGCAGAACACCAGGACACTTATGGACAAAGTGGTGAGTTACAGGGGAGTGGGAGAGGGGAGAGAGGACGGCCTGGAACTCGGAGGGGAGGAAAGGAGGGCGTGGGACTCGGAGGAGAGAGAGGAAGACAGCAACAGAGCTGGGGGGGGGGGACCCTTGCTAGCGCCCGTTTCATTTCAGGCAGAAATGGGCCTTTTTTTACTAGTAATACATAATGCCAGCACAATACTAATGAAACATCTAATAAGTACACATTAAAACATTCAAATAGCATAGATATGATGCTTAATGTTTTTTTACAATACAGGTTACCGTATAGCCAAGGGACCAAATACGGATATTTAGATGGGGACAAGAGGGCTGGTGCAGAGTCAGCTGGGATAAATAAATGGGTAGCTAAACTAAAGCCAAGTTCTGTATATGGTTACTCAAGATATAAGGAACTAGGCTAAGTATAAGTCTTCCCAGCACTAACCCCGCCTCCTAACCACCAGCCCCGCCTCTGCCATCCAATCTCCGCTAAGCTCCTGAGGATCCCTTCCTTCCGAACAGGATTCCTTTATGTTTATCCCACGCATGTTTGAAAACGGTAACGGAATTCAAACATGCGTGGGATAAACATAAAGGAATCCTGTTCAGAAGGAAGGGATCCTCAGGAGCTTAGCGGAGATTGGATGGCAGAGCTGGTGGTTGGGAGGCAGGGCTAGTGCTGGGCAGACTTATATGGTCTGTGCCCTGAAAAAGACAGATACAAATCAAGGTAAGGTATACACAAAAAGTAGCACGTATGAGTTATCTTGTTGGGCAGACTGGGTGGACCGTGCAGGTCTTTTTCTGCCGTCATCTACTATGTTACAGTATGTGAAGCAAGCTAGTCCAGGTGCAGAATGGGTGTATAGTCAGTCACCCTATGTATTAAAGACTTGAGAGAAGGGCCAGGCTTTACCTGCTTCCTGAAGTAGCAGTAGTCTCGAGTTATATGCAGCCCCTTTGGGTGTAAATTCCAGAACGAGGGGCCTACTCCTGAGAAGGTTCGCTGGCCGATATCACATCGTACAATTTATTTTGATGAAGGTACAGATAGTGATGCTCTTTGAGAGGACCTTAGAGATCTGAAAGGTGTGGAAGTATTCTGGCCCATTTTGTCTGAGGACCTTGAAAATCAAACAGATTTTTAAATTTAGCCCTGGTAGCCTTTGTAGTTGTTGCAGGAAGGGTGTGATGTGGTCATGCCACTTGCAGCTTTCTATTAGTCGTGTGCTGCAGCATTGTGAATTAGTTGGAGCTGATAAAAACTCGTTTGGTTTGGCCAGTGTACAGGGCATTACAGTAGTGTAGTCATGATGTAATCATGGCATGGACCACTGGTCAGACTTGTCTTTTCAGTATACAGAGAGAGATTTCGTAGCTGCTGTAGGTGATAGAGACAATTTTTGAAAGTTGTTTGAATTTACAGGTTCAGAACGAGTGATGAGTCAAGCGGTATCCCAAGATTCCTGACCTGTGATTTTAGGGGAGTTCATACTTCCCAAAAGGTATTTTGAAGTCAGATATTTGTCCACTTGTGTTTGGCACTCAAAGAATCTGTTTTATTTGGGTTCAGACAGTTTGTTGTTTGCCCATTCCTGAGTTGCAGTCAGTTTACTCAGAGCTGTGGGTAGATCTGGTTCAGTGGCTTTGAGTAGTTGAACATCATCAGCATAGATGTCGAATTTTGTGTTTATGGACTGAAGCAGCTGAGCCAGATGTTTCATCTCCTCTCATGGTCTTCTGCCTGGCTTCTTCATGCAATGTTTAACTAATGTAAAGCACACTGAACACTGGAAAGGGGATTTTAGCGGTATATAAGACCTAATCTGAATTGAATATGAAATAAAATGGGAGACAGTATGGACCCCACAGTTCAATGCCCAAGGTGATGATGTGCTGTTGCTGAAGAGAACTGATTGTCTGTCTGACAAATAGAGTTTGAACCATATAAATATTTATTTGTTTTATTTATTTATTTATTTTAAACAATTCTAACCCGCCTATAACCTATGTGGTTTCCATAAAAACATGCATACCAATATAAAACAACATCTTCAGTGAACAAAAATATTACATAAAGTTCTGCTGTCATAATTTCCAAACCTGTACTACATATCAAAAAAAGGTTTGAACAGAAAGCTGTTTCTTAAATTGCTGGAAACTAGTAGTTAAGCGAAGCTGACCTGAGAAGGCATTCCACATTAAGCCACTGATACCTGTTTCTGTCTGTCTTGAAAGCATGTTATGATCCACAGTGTCAAAGGCTGCTGAGAAGTCCAGCAACACTAGTATCAAGGCAGATCCCCTGTCACGGTTTCTGTGCAGATTATCAAGAAGGGACAGAAGAACAGTCTGTGCTCTGTACTCAGTTCTGAAGCCAACCTGACATGGATCTAGCCAGTCGTTGAGTTGAAAGCAGATTCTGTTCTATAAGGAATGAAACTGGTCAGTAGTTAGTGCATAAGTACATAAGCACTGCCACGCTGGGAAAAGACCAAAGGTCCATCAAGCCCAGCACTCTGTCTCTGATAGCGGCCAATCCAGGCCCCAAGAACCTGGCAAAAACCCAGAATTTAATAACGATCAATGGACTTTTCCTTCAAGCTTGTCCTGGTCAAGGGACCTCTTTTTCAGTAGGGGGGCGCACCATAGCTCTTTTCAATGTTGTTGGCAGCTGCCCTTCCACAAGAGAGGAGTTGGCAATTTTAGTTACCCCTTTAATGAGGCATATGCTCGCTCTTTGTACTGTGTTTGCTGGGCAGGTTGTTGGCTGTAGACCTCTCAGGATTTTATTAACGGCTTCTTCTGTAACCTGGTTGAATGAGTCCCAGATGACTGTGTGTGGCGGGGAAGAGGGAGTGTTCTCCTCATTAGCTGGTGGTAGCTTTGATGGGACTGTCTGTAGGTGCTGATGGAGACCTTTAATTTTGTTGGCAAAGTATGTGGCAAAATCGTTGCTGGTTCTGTTATGGGGTTTGCACTTACATGCTATAGAAATTGCTCACTAATGTTATAGAATAGCAACTAAATGCATTTACACTTGTAACTGCAAATTAGTGCCAATTAATTGCAAACTAGCAGCTAATTTAGTAATTAAGTTGTGCATGGAACTGTAGGTATTCTATAACCTGCTTGCACAATTTTTGCACATTAAGGACTAGATTCTGTAAATGGTTCCCAAAATTGGGCGCCATAAAATGAGCACTGAGCGTTCCTGTATAAACGGTGATCTGCGTTGGGTGCCATTTATAGAATAGTGCATAGGGCTGGGATCTGCACCTAAGGATTTACAGCTACTGAAACCTGGTGGAAATCCTCACACACAAACTAAACACAGACCCCCCCCCCCCCACACCTGAATTTTATAATAGTGTGCACATCTTTAGTGAACGTCCCGATCCACCAGTGCTCCTCTAGTTACACCCTCTTTTTAGTTGTGCATTAAAAGATTTACACACACATCTTTATTGCATAGCATTTAGCAAGATGTGTGTTTAAATACAAATAGTTGCCAGTTAATGACAATTGATAGTTCCCAGCTATTGGTGCTGATTGGCTCATTACTCAAATTGCACGCATAATTTTGAGCATCCGGGGGGGGGGGGAGGGGGGTAAAATTGGGTGGAGAAGACGCTAGAATGAGGGGTGTGAGTGAAATTTTATAGCATGTTGCCTAGATGAAAAGGGCAAGAAAGCACCTGTTTATCTTTATAAAATTACTCAATCAGATTTACGGAAATCTTGCCTAAAAAGACATTCATATGTACTCTGAGCGGAGCCATAGGAAGGACAGATGCATGAACATTTACATGTTTCCGTTCTCACTTTCTTGTCTTTTGTTCAGTAACAATTTTTTCTGAATGCAGAAACTCGCAAGTTGCTTGATGAGATTTGTGTTGAGAAAGGAGTGGAGTGCCCAGCGCCCAGAACGACAGCTAGACTTCTGGACAAGGTAAAGTTATCAGGCCTCTCTCTCTTCCCTTCTGTGTGTACGTTATATATAGATGGACACAACTGTCTTTATATCTATCTGCTTAGCCTGGCTCTGGCTCTATGAAGATGCACAGGATACATTGGTGTTGGGTTGCACACATCAAATTACCCATGACATGCTGACTTACACCTAGTACACTCATCCGACTGCTCTCTCCTCCTTTGTATCACACTCCAAAATAACTCCCACAGCTCAATACCACCATCTAAAACTTGTAACTTTGATGTCCGCTGTAATATGCCAAGAACTTGCTTATCAACCAAGCCCTCGTACAAGAGAGAACCAGTATGAAGTTAAGTATGCACATATAATTCATTTAAATATATTGTTTTCTTTTGAATAGATAAGGCTGCATAGGTCTCTCTGATTCTTTTGTAAGGTCTTGTCGGGTTTTCTTGTAATGAATTTGTTCTTTAAAAGTCAGTAAAATATTATATAAAAAAAAGAATGGACATATAATATGATACACTTTATATTCTCACTTAAATATCGCTTGAGACCAACTATCTCCTTCCGACACATACTTGCCTTCCAAATTAATAACGGTGCACTATACGGTCCCTAGTTCTGAAGTAAAACCACTGCTAATATGGAAACACATGGAACAGATGTTTTTAATTAATCGACAGCTTTAACTTTAAGGATGTAGAAGTCATCTCTCTATATAAAACGCACCTCCAACGTTCTAATGAAGCCTCAAACTCTCCAACTTGTGCTGGTGTAGATCCCATGAGTGTGTGCCCCGCCCTCGCGTCACAACGTTATGACGTCGAGGGCGGAGCACTTAGACTCACCGAATGGCCTGCACTCTAGCTCCTTACACTCACCGAATGGCATGCACTCTAGCTCCGCCCTCGTGTCAAAAACGCGATGACGTCAACGGCGGGGAAGGCACGAAAACCGTGAGCCACGCAGGGTACTCCTACAAATCAGCCGTCACTGCCACCAAACTGACATTATCCAATCACTGCTCAGGTACAACTGTAACTCCTCCCCGTGCGCCTACCAAACTACATTCTCTCACAATATAATACAAAACAGGAATAATATAATACCCGACCCCTACTCACACAAAACCTACAACCTGAATGTCCAACGCGTGTTGCAGGGGCTCTGGGATAGATGCTCCTCCACAGCAGCACGTGTTTCTGACGAAACCAACACAGAGCTAATTGGAACCTAAAGCCAATATGGCACAGACTATTCTATAACGCCCATTAAAAAAACAAGATGAACTCACCTGCTTCTACCTCTCCCCGTACACCAGGAGAACGACGCCAGCTTGAACTCCTTTCCTTTGCCTCTATCCCCTTACTTTCTCAACCCCGCACCCTTTAAGGAAGGCAGTTTGCATTTGAAGGCGAGCGCGCACCACGCCGTTCACTTCGCCCAACGGTTCTCTTGCCCTGGCAACGGGGTGCAGTGCGTTTCCAACCCGATTCACAGTTCATGGCACAATCCCCGCGCGCGCACCTATCATGCTGTAAACGGGTTTGGGGAGGATGCTCAACAGTGCTAGCATAACATCTGTAATTTCAAAATGCCTCTGGTTTTGTGCTTTCTTAACACTGCAGGTGTCGGGATGTAAAGCTTGCTGGGTTAAAATGAAAGGTGGCTGCATTTTTACTCAGCTTAAACTTTAGAAGGTTATGTGGCATTGCACAGTTGCCTTAACACCCCTAATTCATGTAGATATTGTGGAAGACAATGATACAAGTTACCCAGCTCCACTCCCTCCCTCCCGCCCAAAGCATCTATCTCACTCACACATGCACAGACAGCATCTCTCTCTCTCTCTCTCTCTCTCTCTCTCTCTCCTCTCTCTCTCTCTCTCTCTCTCTCTCTCTCTCTCTCTCTCTCTCTCTCTCTCTCTCTCTCCTCTCTCTCTCTCTCTCTCTCTCCTCTCTCTCTCCTCTCTCTCTCTCTCTCTCTCTCTCTCACACACACACACACACACCTATAGACCTCAATCACCCACACACACCCTCTGACCCCCCCCCCCCCAACACCAAAATGGCAGCACTGATTGCTCATACAACTCACACACTCCCCAACAAAACAATAACTCTCTCTCTCTCTCTCACACACACCTATAGACCTCAATCACCCACACACACCCTCTGACCCCCCCCCCCCCCCAACACCAAAATGGCAGCACTGATTGCTCATACAACTCACACACTCCCCAACAAAACAATAACTAAGCCACGCTCAAAATCCACCTTCTGCTACAGAGGGGAGGAGGTGCTGCTCAGACCACAGAGGGGGGAGGGGATCCTGAGACCACAGGACACTCTCTCTCACACACACACTCGCACACAGAGTCACTCTCTCTCTGTCACCCACACAATCTCGCACATTCACTCTCTCTCTCACACACACTCACTCTCACACACAGTCTCTCAAACATACACACTCCAAAGAAAACCTTGCTAGCGCCCGTTTCATTTCTCTCAGAAACGGGCCTTTTTTTACTAGTTTTAAATAAATAAAATAATATATGCATTCAAAACCAAAGTATAATATTGCAACATAGAAAACCCATATCAATCTGTGAAACAATGTACCGGATACAATACAATGGACGTTTAGTCTGCTGCATTACCAGAAGGATTACAAAAAAAAAAAAAGGCAGGAGAAATGGACAAAATCCCCAATATTACCAAAACGTTTGCAATTTACATTATAAAAAGGTGCAATTGGGATAACAAAAATGTTTTAAATAGAAGACTTGAACAGCTTCCTAAAACGAAAGTTAGAGAATTCTGTTTGAATGTGGAGAGATGGCGAATTCCAATACCTCATGGCCTGAAGTGAAAAAGAGCTACTAAAACAGTATTTGCTGATGGAAAATGTAAAAGTGGAGCATTCTTTGTATAAGAATTTCTTTTAAAAAGATGAGACGGGAGATCACATGTTGCATTTGACAGGGACAGACGTGCTGTAGTCCCATACTACATCAGCTCCTTCTGTATGCAACAAGCTACCCTTCTCCTCCCCCCCCCCCCCCCCCTCCCGATATCATGGCTGACCTTTCATGGACAAATTCCTAAACAAAGCCAGGGGAGAATTGTCAGGAAAAGGCCTTAAAAAAGAACCGGACGCGGAACGGTGAGGACAAGATGGCAATGGCGGAAGTGCCTGGGTCTTTAGCATTTACAGCACACCAACTATCCCAACAGCGGTGGACAAAGTGCTAGAGCTGCTATTGGAACAGTTGTCGGGACAGCTGGTCAATTTGGAGTCCCTGATGGCGGACACTACCCAGTGCACTGGGGAACTGCAACATCGCATCTCCACACGACTGCAAGACATGACGGGGCACCCTATTGCAGCACTAGAGAAATAGGTCTGTGGTTATGTGGAACAGCGTGATCTAGAGAATTACTCCTGCTGGAGCAATCTTTGGATCATCAGCTTGCCAGAGACCCTCGCAGAGCACAGTCTGAGGCTTTTGTTAGAACGCTGGCTGACAGCTGAATTTACTCTGTCGGATAATATGGGGCCGCTTTGCTTGGAGAGGGCCCACAGGTTGGGCTATTGTCAAGATGGCAGACAGAAGCCCAGAGTTGTAATAGTGAAGGTGCACAACTATGTTCATAAGCTGAAAATTTTGCGGGACTTCAGGCAGAAGAGACACTCCCTAAAATATGACAGTATGCCTTTATCAGGATTATTCTGTAGTGCATAAATTCACTCTACTTTCTACCATTGCGCAGCACGTTGAACGAGCTTTGTTATTTTGTAGTACCACCAGAGCGGTCCTCAGAGGCGATATTATAGCTTATGTCAGTTTCTGTAAGAAGTGGATTGCGGCTGGGATTGTTCACTTGGAACAACAGCTGAGGCGCAGGCCAAGAATACACTAATATTTACACAGGTATATTTAAACTGTCTTATCCGTCAGCGTACCTCTCGTAGTCTGGGAATGAAGTAGGATGCCTACTGACTTGCCTGGTCAAATCTTGGGGAGGGTCTAGGGCAGTATCTTATTTGCGGGACTCCAGTGACTAGATAGCTCAACGCTTTTTGCAGCATTTTCATTCTTTATATCAGATGGATCTTCCTGTATTGGGAACTACAATCCAGGAATTTCTGGATCCGGAGGGATGCATCACATATCCCGGAAGTGGTGGAAACGCTGTCTGCACCTTTGCAAGTGAAAGAGCTACAGGCTGCGATTAAAGCCTAGAAGCCCCGTTCTGCCCCCGGGAAGGATGGATTCTCTGCATTTTATAAAGCAAAGCAGCGTCACGTGGTGGGGCCCTTGTTGAGTTATTACAAGGAAGAGGCAAAGACTGAGGTTTCCCCGACAGCGAACCAAATGTGTGGGATCAATCTGGCCCTCTCCCTTGGAAGCTGAGAGAAAGGTAGAACCCCAAAAGGTATAATTTGAGATCACATTCTATATTAATTTCTGTAAGGGCCTGTATCTTAGAATGCACCCCCAGACAAACTATGTATTGTCCTACATTTATTTTTATTTAATTTTGTTACATTTGTACCCCGCGCTTTCCCACTCATGGCAGGCTCAATGTGGCTTACATGGGGCAATGGAGGGTTAAGTGACTTGTCCAGAGTCACAAGGAGCTGCCTGTGCCTGAAGTGGGAATCGAACTCAGTTCCCCAGGACCATAAGTAATGCCATACTGGGAAAAGACCAAGGGTCCATCGAGCCCAGCATCCTGTCCACGACAGCGGCCAACCCAGGCCAAGGGCACCTGGCAAGCTTCCCAATGTACAAACATTCTATACATGTTATTCCTGGAATTTTGGATTTTTCCAAGTCCGTTTAGTAGCGGTTTATGGACTTGTCCTTTAGGAAACCGTCCAACCCCCTTTTAAACTCTGCTAAGCTAACCGCCTTCACCACATTCTCCGGCAACGAATTCCAGAGTTTAATTACACGTTGGGTGAAGAAAATTTTTCTCCGATTTGTTTTAAATTTACTACACTGTAGTTTCATCGCATGCCCCCTAGTCCTAGTATTTTTGGAAACGTGAACAGACGCTTCACATCCACCTGTTCCACTCCACTCATTATTTTATATACCTCTATCATGTCTCCCCTCGGCCGTCTCTTCTCCAAGCTGAATAGCCCTAGCCTCCTTAGTCTTTCTTCATAGGGAAGTCGTCCCATCCCCGCTATCATTTTAGTCGCCCTTCGCTGCACCTTTTCCAATTCTACTATATCTTTCTTGAGATGCGGCGACCAGAATTGAACACAATACTCAAGGTGCGGTCGCACCATGGAGCGATACAACGGCATTATAACATCCTCACACCTGTTTTCCATACGTTTCCTAATAATACCCAACATTCTATTCGCTTTCCTAGCCGCAGCAGCACACTGAGCAGAAGGTTTCAGTGTCTTATCGACGACGACACCCAGATCCCTTTCTTGGTCCGTAACTCCTAACGTGGAACCTTGCATGACGTAGCTATAATTCGGGTTCTTTTTTCCCACATGCATCACCTTGCACTTGCTCACATTAAACGTCATCTGCCATTTAGCCGCCCAGTCTCCCAGTCTCGCAAGGTCCTCTTGTAATTTTTCACAATCCTGTCGCGAGTTAACGACTTCGAATAACTTTGTGTCATCAGCAAATTTAATTACCTCGCTAGTTACTTCCATCTCTAAATCATTTATAAATATATTAAAAAGCAGCGGTCCTAGCACAGACCCCTGAGGACCAAAGTCCACCACCCTAACCACTAGGCCACTCCTCCACTCCACATTCCCATCATAAACGGTTCCTTCCATATTCCCTCCAGCAATTGGCATTTGTAGACCTACGTACAGTGGTGGAAATAAGTATTTGATCCCTTGCTGATTTTGTAAGTTTGCCCACTGACAAAGACATGAGCAGCCCATAATTGAAGGGTAGGTTATTGGTAACAGTGAGAGATAGCACATCACAAATTAAATCCGGAAAATCACATTATGGAAAGTATATGAATTTATTTGCATTCTGCAGAGGGAAATAAGTATTTAATCCCTCTGGCAAACAAGACCTAATACTTGGTGGCAAAACCCTTGTTGGCAAGCACAGCGGTCAGACGTCTTCTGTAGTTGATGATGAGGTTTGCACACATGTCAGGAGGAATTTTGGTCCACTCCTCTTTGCAGATCATCTCTAAATCATTAAGAGTGCTGGGCTGTCGCTTGGCAACTCGCAGCTTCAGCTCCCTCCATAAGTTTTCAATGGGATTAAGGTCTGGTGACTGGCTAGGCCACTCCATGACCCAAATGTGCTTCTTCCTGAGCCACTCCTTTGTTGCCTTGGCTGTATGTTTTGGGTCATTGTCGTGCTGGAAGACCCAGCCACGACCCATTTTTAAGGCCCTGGCGGAGGGAAGGAGGTTGTCACTCAGAATTGTACGGTACATGGCCCCATCCATTCTCCCATTGATGCGGTGAAGTAGTCCTGTGCCCTTAGCAGAGAAACACCCCCAAAACATAACATTTCCACCTCCATGCTTGACAGTGGGGACGGTGTTCTTTGGGTCATAGGCAGCATTTCTCTTCCTCCAAACACGGCGAGTTGAGTTCATACCAAAGAGCTCAATTTTTGTCTCATCTGACCACAGCACCTTCTCCCAATCACTCTCGGCATCATCCAGGTGTTCACTGGCAAACTTCAGACGGGCCGTCACATGTGCCTTCCGGAGCAGGGGGACCTTGCGGGCACTGCAGGATTGCAATCCGTTATGTCGTAATGTGTTACCAATGGTTTTCATGGTGACAGTGGTCCCAGCTGCCTTGAGATCATTGACAAGTTCCCCCCTTGTAGTTGTAGGCTGATTTCTAACCTTCCTCATGATCAAGGATACCCCACGAGGTGAGATTTTGCGTGGAGCCCCAGATCTTTGTCGATTGACAGTCATTTTGTACTTCTTCCATTTTCTTACTATGGCACCAACAGTTGTCTCCTTCTCGCCCAGCGTCTTACTGATGGTTTTGTAGCCCATTCCAGCCTTGTGCAGGTGTATGATCTTGTCCCTGACATCCTTAGACAGCTCCTTGCTCTTGGCCATTTTGTAGAGGTTAGAGTCTGACTGATTCACTGAGTCTGTGGACAGGTGTCTTTCATACAGGTGACCATTGCCGACAGCTGTCTGTCATGCAGGTAACGAGTTGATTTGGAGCATCTACCTGGTCTGTAGGGGCCAGATCTCTTACTGGTTGGTGGGGGATCAAATACTTATTTCCCTCTGCAGAATGCAAATAAATTCATATACTTTCCACAATGTGATTTTCCGGATTTAATTTGTGATGTGCTATCTCTCACTGTTACCAATAACCTACCCTTCAATTATGGGCTGCTCATGTCTTTGTCAGTGGGCACACTTACAAAATCAGCAAGGGATCAAATACTTATTTCCACCACTGTATCATGTACATTAATAGGGGTGTAATATGTAGTCTGTAGATTCTACAAGTGGCATAGCCAAAAGTGCATTGTTATGACTTAGTCAATACAGGATATCAGATACCATTAAAGCAGAGAGGGGCCCAGGCTCCCCCCATGGCTATGCCACTGGATCCTACCGGTCATGTACATTAACAGAGGTGTAATATGTAGTCTCCAGACAATGCTGTATTGTGACTGTCTGTAGTTGGTTATGAAAGAAAGTGTGAAGGTTCCAGTAGATTTGTAATTTAGCCCTGAGTAATAACACCCTCCCTGCCCCATAGCCTTATAACAGTGGGTCACTCCTGTTACAAGCTTAAACGGTTTCTGGGTTCTTTCTTTCAGCTTGTTGGTGAATTCTTGGAAGTCGCATGTGTTAATCCAACATTCATATGTGACCACCCTCAAATCATGAGTCCCCTGGCAAAATGGTAAGATGGTTTCTTCCTGTTTCTATACAGCCAAAATGTTCCAATGAATTAAAAACCCCTCATATTGCCAAAATTTGTGACATTGTGCTCAATGTGAAATATTCTGTATGACTATGAAAAGAATATTGCATTGGATCAAAAACACACGAACACATTTTTAGGTATATTAGAAGCAAGAAACCGATAAAATAATCAGTTGGATCTCTAGATGACCGAGGATTAAAAGGGGCACTTAGGGAAGACAAGGCCATAGCGGAGAGACTAAATGATTGCTTTGCTTTGGTCTTCACCAAGGAATATGTGGGGGAGATACCGGTGCTAGAAGTGGTATTCAGTGCTGATGAGTCGAAGGAACTGATACAAATCTCTGTGAACCTGGAAGAAGTAATGGTGCAGTTTGATAAATTAAGAAGCATCAAATCACCTGGACTGGATGGTATACATTCCAGAGTACTGATAGAATTGAAAAATGAACTTACAGAACTATTGTTAGTAACTAGTAAAAAAGGCCCGTTTCTGAAACAAATGAAACCGGGCGCTAGCAAGGTTTTCCTCGGAGTGTGTATGTTTGAGAGAGACTGTGTGTGAGAGAGAGAGATAGTGAATATGCGAGTGTGTGTGTGTGACAGAGAGAGAGTGAAGAGTGGGTGCGAGTGTGTCTGTGAGAGAGAGAGACTGTGTGTATGAGAATGAGAGTGTGTGCCATGGGCCCCCTTCCTCCCTCCCTCTGAGTTCCAGGGTCGTCCCCCTCCCTCCGAGTTCCAGGGTCGTCGTCCCCCTCCCTCCGAGTTCCAGGGTCGTCGTCCCCCCCTCCCTCCGAGTTCCAGGGTCGTCCGTCCCCCCTCCCTCTCTCCCTCCCTCCGAGTTCCAGGGTCCGTCCTCCCCCTCCCTCCCAGCTCCAGGGTCGTCCTCCCCCTCCCTCCCAGCTCCAGGGTCGTCCTCCCCCTCTCTCCCTCCGAGCTCTAGGGTCGTTCTCCCCCTCCCTCCTTCCGAGCTCCAGGGTCATCCCCTCCCTACCTCCCTCCGAGTTCCAGGGTCATCCCCTCCCTCCCTCCAAGTTCCAGGGTCGTCCCCTCCGTCCGAGTTCCAGGGGACCGAGTTTCAGGTTCCCCCTCCCTCCCTCCGAGTTTCAGGTTTCTTCATCCCTCCCTCCCTCCGAGTTTCAGGGTCCCCCTCCCTCCTTCCAAGTTTCAGGGTCCCCCTCCCCCCTCCCAGTTCCAGGGTCGTCATCCCTCCCTTCCAGTTCCAGCACCCCTCCCTCTGAATTTTAGAAGTCATCTTCACTTAATAAGTCGGGGTTACGGTGGCCGTCAGCAGCGGTAAAAGGCATGCAGGCTCGGCCCTTCTCTCTCTCTCAGCTCTGGTCCCGCCCTCATTTCTTGTTTCCGCAAATGTGTGGGAAAATGTGGGATACAAATGTAACAAATAAAAATAAATAAAATATAGGATATGAAATTTTTCTTTAAAATCAAGCGTGGTACTAGAAGATTGGAGGGTGGCCAGTCTAATGCCAATTTTTAAAAAGGGTTCCATAGGTGATCCAGGAAATTAGAGACTGGTGAGCCTGACATTGGTGCTGAGCAAAATGGTAGAGATGATTATAAAAATTGCAGAGCATATACATAAACATGGATTAATGAGACAAAGCCAACATAGATTTAGTCAAGAGAAATCTTGCCTCACCAGTCTACTACATTTCTTTGAAGGGGTGAACAAACGTGGATAAAGGTGATCCAGTTGATATTGTGTATCTGGATTTTCAGAAGACGTTTAACAAAGTACCCCATGAAAGACCTCCAGAGGAAATTGGAGAGTCATGGGGTAGGAGTTAGTGTCCTATTGTGGATTAAAAACTGGTTAAAAGATAGAAAACAGAGAATAGGGTTAAATGGTCAGTATTCTCAATGGAGAAGGGTAGATAGTGGGGTTCCTCCTTAATTAAAAGAAGCCCTGAATACTTGCTGGAAGCAGTCAAAAGTTGGGACTGTTCAGTGTTTTTGGAATTTTTCTCTAGGTGACATAAGTCTGGAATAAGGGAAATTAAGTATTCTTAAGTTTAAATTCCTTGCAAAGGTTTCCAAGTTCTCTACTTTCCGGTGAAGAAGCAATCTATCTTCTGCAACTTGAGGCTGAAAGTGCTATACCTTTGTCAGCACTGATTCTAACTTAGTCTGTTTAACCACTGTAGAATCAATTTGTTCCTCAACTGACCTTACTTGTACTGAGTTATCAAAGAAACTGAAACAAAGGAGGTGAAAACCTTATACTGGGTTTCAAGTGCCATCTAGATAGATTCCAGCAAAATCTCTTTCAGTCTTATTAAATGCTGGAGAGCAGCTGAACACAAAGCATTCTTTTCAGAAGAAAAACTTGAGAACTCGTCCCAGGAAGGGTCTCAGCCATTACAGCAGCCTGAGAACACTGGGATCCCTCTAAAATAAGCTGTGGGGTCAAACCTGCAGCAGCATTTTCCACTTGACATGGTACAGCCCTATTTTTAATATATTTATAAATGATCTAGAGAGAGGAATAACTAACGAGATAATTAAATTTGCTGATGACAGTTATTCAAAGTTGTTAATTCAAAAGAGGAGTGGGAAAAATTGCAAGAGGACCTTATGAGACTGGAAGACTGGGCATCCAAATGGCAGGTGGCATATAATATGAGCAAGTGCAAAGTGATGCACGTAAGAAAGAAGAGCCGAAACTATAGTTATTTATTTAGATCATTTATACCCCGCCTTTTGCCGCAGTTTTGCAGCCTCAAAGCGGCTTACAATGAACTAATAAAATAATTGCAATGAGAATTGAGAGGGTAGAAGGAACAGAGAAAGAAAGGAAGGGAATATAAATACAATCTTAAACCAAATAAATAAGTAGGCAGGGAAAACAAAGCAAAAAAGAAGAGGAAGTAAAGAGGAGACCAAAATCAGGTCTTGACTCGCTGAGACTCATAAAGGCAGGCGAAAAGGACAGTAAAGCCGAGAAGGAAGTGACAGATGCCTGAGACAAGCAGTGTAGGTGACAACGACGGCCTCTGCTGCTCCTGCAAAGGGGAAGACACTGCAGAAGATTTCTTTTTGCTCGAGGAGGAGGATACTTTGGGACTTGATTTTCGTTTAGAAGATTTACTGGATTTTCGCAATGAGGTTCCATATTAGGAGTCCCCACCCAGGAAAAGGATCTAGGTGTCGCTATTATTGATGAGCGGCGGTAATAAAGCAATGCCTTTGTATCGCTCCATGGTGCAACCACACCTCGAATATTGTGTGTAATTTTGGTCACCACATGCCAAAAAATATAAAGCAGAATTAGAAAAGGTACAGAGAAGGACGTAAAAGAACAGCCATACTGGAGTAGACCGATGGTCCATCTAGCCCAATATCCTACTTCCAGCAGTGGACAATCCAGGACAAGAAAGAACCTGGCAGAATTCCAAATGGTAGCAATGAAAAAAATCTTTCCTCCTTTGTTTTTTTGTTTTGTTTTTAAATAAAACTTTATTGAAATCTAAAAAATACAACCAAAGGAGAAGATAACACAATACAAACCAACTCACCAGCATTTATAAACATCATACCATGACTTCCTCCTATTTGTTTTAAAAGTATTACCATGTAATTTCATTGAGTATCCTCCTAGTCGAGTCTCATTTACCCGTCCTACACCACTCAGGATTTAGTAAACCTGAACTGTCTCTCCTAAACTGTCTCTTTTCCAAATGAGGAGCCCTAACTTCTTAAACATTTCTTCATAGGAGAGGAGTTCCATCCCCTTAATCATTTTGGTCACACTTCTATGAACCTTTTCTAATTCTGCTCTGGCGGCTGAAGGGAGATATGATAGAGGTCCCCAGAGTGGAGGAGTGGCCTAGTGGTTAGGGTGGTGGACTTTGGTTCTGGGGAACTGAGTTTGATTCCCACTTCAGGCACAGGCAGCTCCTTGTGACTCTGGGCAAGTCACTTAACCCTCCATTGCCCCATGTAAGCCGCATTGAGCCTGCCATGAGTGGGAAAGTGCGGGGTACAAATGTAACAAAAAAAAAATAATAATGAGTGGAGTGGAACGGGTAGACGTGAAGCGTCTGTTTACGCTTTCCAAAAATACTAGGACTAGGGGGCATGCGATGAAGCTACAATGTAGTAAATTTAAAATGAATTGGATAAACTTTTTCTTCACTCAAGGTGTAATTAAACTCTGGATTTCATTAGCAGAGAATGTGGTAAAGATGGTTAGCTTAGCGGAGTTTTAAAAAGGTTTGGATGGCTTCCTAAAGAAAAAGTCCATAGACCGTTATTAAATGGACTTGAGGAAAATCCACTATTTCTGGGATAAGCAGTATAAAATGTTTTGTATATTTTTGGGATTTTGCTGGGTATTTGTGACCTGGATTGGCCACTGTTGGAAACAGAATGCTGGGCTCGATGGACCTTTGGTCTTTCCCAGTATGGCAATACTTATGTACTTATGAGATACGGCAACCAGAATTGCACACAATACTCTAGGTGAGGTTGCACCATGGAGTGATAAAGAAGCATTATAATATTCTTTGTCTTAATTTCTAACCCTTTCCTAATAATTCCTAGCATTCTGTTTCCTTTTTTGGTTGCCATCGTACATTGGGCAGAAAATTTCAGTGTATTGTCCATGATGACACCTAATCTTTTTCTTGGGTGTTGACTCCTAAGGTGGAACAACATCAAGTAACTATGGTTTGGATTATATTTTGCAATGTGCATCACTTTGCATTTGTTCACATTAAATTTCATCTGCCATTTGTTTCCTAAGGTCTTCTGCAATTTGTCATAGCCTGCAGGCGTTTTAACAACTTTGAATAGTTGTTTCCATTTCTAGATCATTTATAAATGTTATATAGCATCAGTCCCAGTACAGATCCCTAGGGAACTCCACTATTCACCCTCCTCCACTGAGAAAAATGGCCATTTAACTCTACCCTCAGTTTTCTATCCATTAACCAGTTCCTAATCCACAACAGATCATTTCCTGCTATCCCAAGGCTTTTCAGTTTTCTCAGGAGTCTCTCATGAGAGTTTTTGAAAAGCTTTCTGAAAATCTAGAGATACTACGTCATCTGGCTCATCTTTATCCACATGTTTATTCGTGCCTTCAAAGAAATGAAACAAATTGGTGAGGCAAGACTTCCCTTGGTTGAATCCATTTTGAGACTGTCCCACTAAACCATATTTGTCTATTTGTTCAGTAATTTTATTCTTTATAATAGTTGCCATTACTTTGCACAGCACTGATGTTTGGGGTTTTTTTTGTTACATTTATACCCTGCGCTTTCCCACTCATAGCAGGTTCAATGCGGCTTAAATATTATATACAGGTACTTATTTGTACCTGGGGCAATGGAGGGTTAAGTGACTTACCCAGAGTCACAAGGAGCTGCCTGTGCCTACAGTGGGAATCGGACCCAGTTCCCCAGGACCAAAGTCCACCACACTAACCACTAGGCCACTCCTCCACGTTAGACTTACAGGTCCCTATTTTCCCAGATTATCCCTGGAACCCTTTTTAAAAATCAGCGTTACATTGGCCACCTTCCAATCTTCAGATATTATGGATGATTGTAATGGCAGGTTACAGATCAACAACAGCAGATCAGCAATTTCATGTTAGAGTTCTTTCTGTACTCTAGGGTGTATTCCATCCGGTTCAGGTGATTTGCTACTCTTTAATTTGCCGATTTGGCTCAGTACTACTTCTAGGCTCACTGAGATCTTTCAGTTCCCCCGCATCATTGCCCCTGACAACCATTTCTGGTACAGGTAGATCTCTTACATCATTTTCCTTAAAGACTGAAGCAAAGAATTCTTTTTTTTTTTGGCTCACACCAGTAGTAGCTCCAGGTGAGTTACATTCAGGTACTCTGGATATTTCTCTGTCCCAGGAGGGCTCACAATCTAAGTTTGTACCTGAGGCAATGGAGGGTTAAGTGACTTGCCCAAGATCACAAGGAGCAGCAGTGGGATTTGAACCGGCCACCTCTGGATTGCAAGACCGGTGCTCAAGCCACTCCTCCACCCCAAAGAATCTTGTTACTCTTTGGGGTTCTACATGGAATGTTGCTACACTTTGAAATTCTGCATGGAATCTTGTTATTCTTTAGAATTCTAGAATCTTGATTTATTTAGATTTTGCTCACACCTTTTTCAGTAGTAGCTCAAGGTGAGTTACATTCAGGTACTCTGGATATTTCTCTGTCCCAGGAGGGCTCACAATCTAAGTTTGTACCTGAGGCAATGGAGGGTTAAGTGACTTGCCCAAGATCACAAGGAGCAGCAGTGGGATTTGAACTGGCCACCTCTGGATTTCAAGACTGGTGCTCTAACCACTAGGCTACTCCTCCACTCCATTTAATCTCTCTACTATGGCCTTATCCTCCCTGAGTGCCCCTTTTACTCCTTGATTATCTAATGGTCCCTCAGATTCCTTCACAGGCTTTCTGCTTCTCATGTACCTGAAAAAGTTATTACTATGAGTTTTCACCTCTGTGGCAAATTTCTCTTCATATTCTCTTTTAGCCTTCTTTATCAATGCATTGCATCTAACATGCCAGTGCTTAGCTTGCTTCTTGTTTTCTTCATTCGGATCCTTTTTCTGTTGTTTGAATGATATTCTTTTGGCTTTAATAGTTTCTTTCACTTCTCCTTTTAACCATGCTGGGTGTAGTTTGTTCTTATTTCCACCTTTATTAATACATGACAGATATATGGTGTGGGCTTCCAAGATGGTATTTTTAAACAAAGTCTGTGCCTGATTTAAAGTTGTAATCTTTGCAGCTGACCCATTTCGCTTTTGTTTTTTTAACCATTTTCCTCATTTTATTGTAGCTGCCATTTGAAAATTAAATGTTGCTGCAGTAGATTTCCTTAGTGACTTCTTTCCAGTTATTAAGTAAAATTTGATTATGTTATGATCAAATTATGATACAGGGGTCGGGACAACTTTCCTGTGAAGAAATGTTAAAGAGGCTAGGGCTTTTCAGCTTGGAGAAACCCCTGAGGGGAGATATGATAGAGGTCTATAAGATACTGAATGAAGTGGAATGGGTAGACACAAATCCAAGGTGAGCATTTGTGAATGGGACATAAGACCTGTTTTAGTGGTGCCATTTTCTCTAAGGTCTTGGCTAAGTGTAGATTCCAAATATCAACCTCTTCTGACACTGTAGATTTTTTCATTCACATGTGGATAGTCCAAGGCCTCTAGGAAATTCTCAGCAGTCATCGTTTTCTTGTCTCTGATCTCCTTCCAAACTCTGTGAGCTGCCATTTGTTCCAGGTGGTCACTTAGGGAAAACTTAATTAGAAAGTGGTCTGTCCATGATAAGGGTGTTATCTCAATACTGCTATCCCGGAATTCTGGGATATCAACCGCTTTTTAGAATACCAAGTCTAGTATGTGACCCCTTTTCATGGGTTGGCGACTTGATCACCTGTGTGAATCCTAGTGCTATCATCGTGTCTAGGAAGACAGCTGTGGTGGTATCTGGGGTTTCAGTGTGTAGATTGAAATCTCCCATGATCACCATCCTAGGATAATTCATAGTCACTTGTGTAATCAGATCCTTAGGCAGTTGTAATTAACATGTAATTAAACTCTGGAATTCATTGCCAGAGAATGTGGTAAAAGCAGTTAGCTTAGCAGGGTTTAAAAAAGTTTTGGATAATTTCCTAAAAGATAAGTCCATCATGAGCTGTTATTAAGATGGACGTGGGAAAACCCACTGCTTTTTTTCTATGAAAAGCAGCATACAATCTATTTTAGTCTCTTGGTATATTGGCAGGTATTTGTGACCTGGATTGGCCACTGTTGAGAACGGGATACTGGACTTGATGGACCTTTGGTCCATTCCAGTTTGGCAACGCTTATTTTCCTATGACAGTCCCCGAGACTCATAATGTAATCTTAGAAAATTCAGTGGCAATTGATTTTATTTTATAGATGATACAACTTCTCCCTAGATCAATTTCAATTTACAAATTTCATCTCCCTTTACTGTACATTTGTTAATTGTTTTGTAGGCATCGTTCTCAGAAGGGACTGACAGAACGCTTTGAGCTGTTTGTGATGAAGAAAGAAGTGTGCAATGCTTACACAGAGCTGAACGACCCTATCAAACAAAGGGAGCTCTTTGAGGATCAGGCAAAGGTAAGGAAGAGACAGCATGTGAATGGATGAGCTATGCTGGACCATCTTAAGATTTTAGATGCTCTTTGAGGATTTGGCTAGTCCAAAGGTATTTGCAGGTATAGATGGATGAGATTTAGGCTAATGAAATGGGTTTTTGAATTCTGAAAGTGGATATTTTTCAAGTTGTTTGGTTAATAGCATTTAAGCAGACGTTTGATTTTTGTTTACAGATTCTGTGTGTTTCTGTTTACAATGTAATTATACACGTAGACTTCATTGCATAGGAAATGTGTTATTGAAGTGTATGGATATGCATTTGCATGATTGTAATCCACCTTGAACTATTTTATGGCCAGTCGGAATATAAAAGTCCCTATTAATTTAAATGTACACAGTGTGCCAGGATCCAGATGGTGCAGGTTAGCACATGCCGTATTGCCTGGTCTCAATCCTTCACATTCCTTCTCTAGGCAAAAGCTGCTGGTGATGATGAAGCCATGTTTATAGATGAGAATTTCTGCACTGCACTGGAGTATGGCTTGCCCCCCACTGCGGGCTGGGGGATGGGTATTGACAGACTCGTCATGTTCCTTACAGATTCCAACAACATTAAGGTAAATTAGTTCAGTCACCACTGTCTGTCCACACATTCAGCTTGACTTACTATAGGTCACAGAATTATGTGCAGAAAGATAGTATTCGGTGCTTGTTTTTTGCAGACCCCACTGTTCTGGAGTCGCACCACATTTGATTATGGCTCCTTCTGGAAGTATCTAATGAGAGAGATTCTTGGTATTAGCTATTTTATTTTTTTTGTGTGCTGCTGTTAAATTTACTGTGGGATGAGTTTTTATACATTATTTTCAGTTATACATTTCTTGGGGATTACACAATTCATAAATTGGATAAAATAGTTCAGCAGCTCATGTGGTGGTGACCATTGCAGCCCTTGGGATTTCCAGTATTTGAAACACTGTTATAGCAGCAGCCAAGGTAATGTTTCTTGGGAATCCCAGTGCCAGACTTTTGCCCAGAAGATCCTCAATCTCTGATCCTTTTGACCTTCTGTGTCCTCTGTGCAGTTCAGTGGCGTTCCTAGGGGAGCTGACACCCGGGGCGGATCGCCGATGCGCCCCGCCCCCCGGGTGCAGCGCGACCCCCCCCCCCCCCCGGCGAAAGGACACCCCCCCCCCCGGGTGCAAGCCGCTGGGGGGGTGCCAATCCGCGCCTGCCCTTCGTTCCATGCTCCCTCTGCCCTGGAACAGGAAGTAACCTGTTCCGGGGCAGAGGGAGCATGGAACGAACGAAGGGCAGGCATGCGCGGCACCCCCCCCCCCCCCCCCCCCAGCGGCATGCACCCGGGGCGGACCACACCCACCGCCCCCCCCCCCCCCCCCTTAGGAACGCCACTGGTGCAGTTAGCCCCTGATGGAGTGATGCAATGTTTGAAACTGTCTCTTCTGATTCCACTATTCCCTCTTTTACTACTTTTCACAGTTTTGCCTTCCCCTCCCTCCTAGAGATTTCAAAAATACTCAAGTTTGAACTGTTCTATTTCACTGGATGATCCTCTTCCCACTAATATTTGAGATGGTTCATGATCCTTTTCTTCCCTTCTTCCATTCTTTTATAACCACAAGTCTAAGCCCTGCCATCTTTGCAACTGGCTGGAAACAAGCTACGGTCTGTCCATCCTCCATTAAAAGACCCCAAATCCGATATCATTTCACCATCCACTTACTGCTTAATTGCCAATCTCCCTTTCTTCTCTAAGGTCCTTGAAAAAGCAGTGAGTAATCCAGTTAGTCTGGTTTCTAGAGAAAACTAATGCCCTACATCCTCACCAGACCTGTTTTCACTCACTCTGTAGCATAGAACGAGCTTCTTTAAGGTCAGGATGTGGTGTTATTTTCTTTAAACCTCTCAGCTGCTTTCAGCCATATTTCATTCTTCTTCATAGATTATCTAAGATCAGATTTCTGGTACTGACCTTTCCCTCGTTTAAATCCTATCTCATGGCCGGGTCTTTCCAGGTCCATTGGCAACACTTTTCTGTTACTCTCCCCTTTCTTATGGGGTTCCCCAGAGCTCCGTCTTGGGCCCTATTGGCACCTCCAGCCCTTATACCAGTGATTCCCAAACCTGTGCTCGGGGAACCTCAGCTGGTCAGCTTTTCAGCATATCCACAATGAGTATTTATGAGATTGATTTGCATACACTGCCTCCTCGGTATACAGATCTATCTGATCCCCAGGACAGGTTTGGTAATCCAGTGCCTTATACAGTCGCTTGGCTTTACTTTTTATGCTTTATACTTATTTAACACGTATGCAGACTATATCCAGCTTTTGACCATGATTGACTAACTCATCGCTGACTTGCTTTTTGGAAATGGACTAAAGCTGAATCCTCTTAAAAACTCTCTACTGTTCTCCTGTCTGTCTTCTCGTCTGTATATCTCGCTACCATTCCTCTCGAGGACACAATAAAAGTTCTGGGAGTCATCTTTAATATCACATATATCGACCTTGCTGGGGAACTCTTTCTGCTGTGAGGCAACATTGTGCAGTTTGTCCTTTCCTGGACATTGAACCCCTGTGTCTTTTTTTTTGTTCCACCCTGGCTAGACTGTTGTAATTCTCTACACTCTGAAATAAAACTCTGCAAATATATCTGTTTCAGTTAATACAAAATAGTTCCGTAAAAGTCATTCATAGGAAAAGCTGATTTGACCTCATTACCCTCTTCTAATTCCAGAACACTGGTTACCAGTACCTCATAGAATCCCATTTCAAACTCTCACAATTACACATTTTTTTTCGTCTTCTTTTAGTATAGTTGAAATAGTTTACCTCTCGATATCCAGTTGGAATCCTGATTGCAGAAGTTCAAAAAAGCCTTAAAAACTTATTCATTTCCTCTAGCATTCACCCCTGCTGAGCTTTGAAGCTGACTCGTGCACATCCTCTGCTTCTACTCCTCTTGGCCTCAGTTCTCTTGATACTCACTGGTAGCGTCCCATCTGCCTGCACGTCAATTGTATGTTTATTTCTCTTCTCCTCCTCCGTTCCTATTCTATCTTAATATTAAATATTTTTCTTTAATATATTGCATATTGTATCCTAGGCCTCCTTATATCCGGTGCCTCTTCCCCCGCCACCCCCTCCCCCAAAATCTACTGTACTGCTCTGTGATACTCTCTTCATGAGCAGAGTGTTACTATACTGTTGCTGCAGCATAATATGGAAAACTCAGTACTAGGGCGTCACTGCCCTCTAACAATATGGAGTACTCGGTACTAGAAGTAACTATTGCTACAGCTCATAAGTTTAAAATACACCTTTGCACAGACTTGTGAGATCAATGCAATCATAATTTTTTTACTTTAATAGGAAGTGCTGCTGTTTCCTGCCATGAAACCTGAAGATAATAAGAAGGAAATTCAGTCCCAGACAGTCTCCGAGGGCACCTCTGTGTGAAAAGAACTCTCCTGCTTGTGAATGTGAAACTTCTACCACTGAATTATGAAATGCAGACAGTTCTCATCTGTGATCCAATTTGCCTTGGCAGATTTCTTGGCAATAAGGATAATTTCATAAAATAATTTTTACTTATGATGAATAAATGTATAGATTATGTATTTTCTTTGCTTATGTCACTCTTTCTTTTAGCAGTTCTAAAACATAGAAAGATAAAGATGGATACCGACCATGTGTCTCCCCCCCCCCCCCCCACTTCCTCTACAAAAGACATGCATGTAAACAAAAACTCAATGCCCTTCTATCCCTTCCCTGCCCCCATATACCTCATTATTATGGAAAATCAATAATGCAGCTTGAAGCCAGCAGTAATTTTCTCCACTTCAGGATAGTTTAACACAGGGATCAGTAGATCGCCCTTTCGCCTACTACCCCACTGCATTTGGCTCTCTGTATGCTTGAGGCATGCAATGCAGGAACTTTGGGATATCTCATGAGACTTGAAACTACATTTTATTTTGTAAAGATTTAAAAGCTTATTTGAGAAATATTTGATTTCTAGTAGTGTGAATTAAATTATTTGGTGTATCAATACCCTTAAATGGGCTGCTTGTTACAGTAAGATGATTTTGTTTATTATAGTATTTTATAATTGATTGTATGCTGCTTTGGACCATCATAGGGTGTAAGTGGGTTATAAATATTCATTTAGATTAAATTATAAGCACATAAGCACCGCCACGCTGGGAAAAGACCAAAGGTCCATCAAGCCCAACACTCCATCTCCAACAGTAACCAATCCAGGCCCCAAGAACCTGGCAAAAACCCAAAATGTAATAACGATCAATGGACTTTTCTTTAAGGAATCTATCCAGACCCCCTTTAAACTCAGCAAGGCCAGCTGCCGTCACTACCTTCTCCAGCAATGAGTTCCAGATTCTAACTACGCGCTGAGTAAAGAAAAACTTTCTCCGATTTGTTTTAAACTACCACATTCAGCTCAGGCTTCCGGAATGCTTTTGTCTCACCTAGAATGTAAACCACACTGAACCATGGAAAGTGGATATTAGCAGTATACAAGAATTGAATTGAATGGCAGCAGGGAAGCAGGAAGTAGGCTGTTTCTTGCAGCTGCAGTCACCAAGGTGAAGGAAATAGGAGGCAGGCTCCGAGAAAGAGATGGGGACCCATGCTATGGTGATAAGTGGAACACAGACTCCCTGGGCCCCCCTCCCTCCCTCCCTCCCTCCCTCCCTCTCCTCCCCTCCGAGTTCCAGGCCCCCCCTCTCCTTCCCTCTGAGTTCCAGGCCTCCATCTCCTCTGAGTTCCAGTCAATTGTCTTGCCAACATTCTTTCCCCGTCCTCATACCCGTCCTGGCAAAAGCAGTTTGCACACCTTGGATTGCAAGAGAGCATTGGCCTTTTAAGTGGAGCAGACAAAGTCCTTTAGATAGTCCACCCAGTTGTTTGTCTCTTTTGATCCCAACAGGAGGGGAGTCGCCATCGGAAAACGCACAATCTCCAATTGGTTAGCAGATTGCATATCTTTCACTTACGCCCAAGCTAGGCTGACTCTGGAGGGCCATGTCACGGCTCACAATGTTAGAGCCATGGCTGCTTCAGTGGCTCACTTAAAGTCAGACTCCATTGAGGAGATTTGCAAGGCTGCAATGTGGTCATCAGTCCACACATTCACATCTCACTACTGCCTCTAGCAGTATACCCGACGTGACAGTCGGTTTGGGGCGGCGGTGCTGCAGAATTTGTTCGGGGTTTAGAATCCAACTCCACCCCCCTAGACCCATTTTTGTTCTGTTCCAAGCTGCACTCTCAGTTGTTTATGGTTTCAGGTCAATCTTTGTTATGTCCTTGCCGTTGCGAGGCCCAATTGACCAACGTTCATTGTTTTGAATGAGCCTGGTTGCTAGAGATACCCCACATGTGAGAACAAGCAGCCTGCTTGTCCTCGGAGAAAGCGAAGATACTTACCTGTAGCAGGTATTCTCAGAGGACAGCAGGCTGATTGTGCTCACAAACCCACCCACCTCCCCTTTGGAATTGTTGTTTGTTTATTATTTGCTTTTTGATTAAACTGAGCGGGACCGCTCAAGTGATGGGCGGGCAATCGGCCGCTCATGTGCGGTGCACGCTGCACGCACGCCAGATGGCTCTGGCAAGATTTTTAAATATTTTGCTTGCAAAAATGCCGGTTCCCAGGTCGACGCAGATGTCGACCCACATGTGAGAACAATCAGCCTGCTGTCCTCGGAGAATACCTGCTACAGGTATGTATCTTTGCTTTATTTCTCCATGGTGCGACCTCACCTTGAGTATTGTGTGCAATTCTGGTCGCCATTTCTCAAAAAAGATATAGCAGAATTAGAAAAGGTTCAAAGAAGGCAGCCAAAATGATTAAGGGGCTGGAACTCCTCTCATACAAGAAAAGGCTTAAGAAGCTAGAGCTCTTCAGCTGGGAGAGAAGACAGCTGATGGGAGGATATAATGAGGTCCAGAAAACCCTGAGTGGAATAGAAGGTGTAAACGTGAATTGATTGTTTACTCTTTCAAAAAGTAAGACAAAGGGACACTCCATGAAGTAAAATGGTTAATGCTTTTAAACAAATAAAAGAAAAAAATAATGTTTTCACTCAATGAACAGTTAAGCTCTGGAACTCGTTACTGGATGATATGGTAAAAGCAATTAGCATACTGCATTTAAAAAAGTTTTGGAAAAGTTCTTTGAGGGAAAGTCCATAAACTGCTATTAACTAACTAACTAACTACTAACATTTCTAAAGCGCTACTAGGGTTACGCAGTGCTGTACAATTTAAACATAGAAGGACAGTCCCTGCTCAAAGAGCTTACAATCTAAAAGACAAGAGAACAATCTAAAGACAAGTGAACAATCTAGAGGACGAGTGAACAGTTAATCTGATAGGGTGGATAGATTGGGGCATTTTATATTTCTCGAGCGGTTAGGCGCCGAAGGCAGCATTGAAGAGGTGAGTTTTAAGCAGAGATTTGAAGATGGGTAGGGAGGGGGCATGGCATATGGGTAAAGGAAGATTGTTCCAGGCATAGGGTGAGGCAAGGCAGAATGAGCGGAGCCTGGAGTTGGCAGTGGTGGAGAAGGGTACTGAGAGAAGGGCTTTGTCCTGTGAGCGGAGGTTACGGGCGGGAACATAGGGGGAGATAAGGGTGGAGAGGTAATGAGGAGCCACAGACTGAGTGCATTTGTAGGTAAGGAGGAGGAGCTTGAATTGTATGCTATATCTGATCGGAAGCCAATGAAGTGATTTGAGGAGAGGGGTGATATGAGTATATCGGTTCTGGCGGAATATAAGACGTGCTGCAGCGTTCTGAACGGATTGAAGGGGGGCTAGATGGCTGAGTGGGAGGCCGGTGAGGAGTAAGTTGCAGTAATCAAGGCAAGAGGTAATGAGAGCGTGGACGAGAGTTCTGGTGGTGTGCTCAGAGAGGAAAGGGCGAATTTTGCTGATGTTGAAGAGGAAGAAGCGACAGGTCTTGGCAGTCTGTTGGATATGCACAGAGAAGGAGAGGGAGGAGTCGAAGATGACTCCGAGGTTGCGGGCAGATGGGACGGGGAGGATGAGGGTGTTATCAACTGAGATAGAGAGTGGAGGAAGAGGAGAAGTGGGTTTAGGAGGAAAGACGAGGAGCTCGGTCTTGGACATGTTCAGTTTAAGGTGACGGTTGGACATCCATGCCGCAATGTCGGATAAACAGGCCGATACCTTGGCCTGGGTCTCCGCGGTGATGTCAGGTGTGGAGAGGTATAGCTGGGTGTCATCAGCATAAAGATGATACTGAAAACCATGAGACGAGATCAGCGAGCCCAGGGAGGAGGTGTAGATTGAGAAAAGAAGGGGTCCAAGGACAGATCCCTGGGGAACTCCAACAGATAGTGGGATGGGAGTGGAGGAAGATCCATGGGAGTGTACCCTGAAGGTGCGGTGGGAGAGATAAGAGGAGAACCAGGAGAGGACAGAGCCTTGGAACCCAAAAGAGGACAGCGTGGCAAGAAGTAAATCATGATTGACAGTGTCAAACGCGGCGGAAAGCGAGGAGGACGAGGATGGAGTAGTGACCTCTGGATTTGGCCAGGAGCAGGTCATTGCAAACTTTAGAGAGTGCTGTTTCTGTCGAGTGCAGAGGGCAAAAACCGGATTGAAGTGAATCGAGGATGGCAGTAGAGGAGAGAAAATCAAGGCAGCGGCTGTGAACGGCGCGCTCAAGTATTTTGGAGAGGAAGGGTAAAAGAGAGATGGGGCAGGTAGGGTCAAGTGAAGGTTTTTTGAGGAGAGGTGTGACAACGGCGTGCTTGAAGGTGTCAGGGACAGTTGCAGTGGAGAGAGAGAGGTTAAGGATGCGACAGATGGGAGGGGGTGACAGTATGGGAGATGGTGTTGAGTAGGTTGGTGGGGATGGGATCAGAGGAACAGGTGGTGCATTTCGAGGAGGAAAGAAGGCGGGAAGTTTCATCCTCGGTGATCTCAGGAAAGGAGGAGAAAGAGGCCTGGGTAGGTTGGTTGAGGGAGAGGGTTAAAGGGTGAAGAGGAGGTGGTGGCTTGGTCGTGAACTCAAGGTTGATCTTTTGCACTTTGTCGCGGAAGTAGTCGGCCAGTGATTGAGGAGAGAGAGAAGGGGGAGTAGGAGCGGGGGGCACTTTTAGGAGGGAGTTAAGGGTGGTGAAGAGACGACGAGGGTTGGAGCTGAGAGAATTGGTCAATTGGGTGTAATAGTCCTGTTTTGCACGGAATAGGGAGGAGTGGAAGGAGGATAGCATGAATTTGTAGTGGAGGAAGTCTGAATGGGTACGAGATTTCCTCCAGAGGCGCTCAGCGGATCAGGTGCAGGAGCGAAGGTAACGGATGCAAGGAGTCAGCCAGGGCTTGGGGATTGGTGCGCTTTGTGGGACGGGAGATGGATGGAGGTTGAAGGAGGATGTTAGGGTGAGGAACTTAGAAGCGTGGGGGTCGGATAGGTCATCAGCGTGTACGTTAAATTCTCCGAGGACAAGCAGGCTGCTTGTTCTCACTGATGGGTTGACGTCCTCGGCAGCCCCCTCCATCGGAAAGTTTACTAGCAAAGGCCTTTGCTAGTCCTCGCGCGCCCATGCGCACTGCGCATGCGCAGCCGTCTTCCCGCCCGAAACCGGCTCGAGCCGGCCAGTCTTCTTTCGTCCGCGCTCGGTACGGTCGTGTTACGCCGTTCGTGCCCCAGAGAGTCGACCTCGCGCGTCCTTTTCGACGTGTTTTTTCCTTGTTTTTCATTACAAAAAATTCGGGAAGCGCTCCGGAAGTGTTCCGGAAGACCCTTTCGGGTTTTCTGCCCTTCCCGTATTTTCTCACTTTTGCCCCGTAAGTTTTCTTTCGTTGTCGGGGTAGGCCTAGTTTGGCCTCGGTCGAGATTTTTTCTCCCTTTAAATTTTGGTGCTTCAATTTTCGCCATTTCGGCTTTTGATTTCGCCGGCGTGATTTTTCCGCCCATGACATCGAAGCCTTACAGCGGCTTCAAGAAGTGCACCCAGTGCGCCCGGGTAATCTCGCTCACTGATAGGCACTGCGTGTCTTCAGTGTCTAGGGGCCCAGCACCGCCCTCAGAACTGCAGTCTGTGTTCCCTGTTACAAAGGCGGACTCAGGTAGCGAGATTAGCCCAGTGGAACGTTTTGTTCTCGGGCTCTTCGTCGACATCGGCACCGGAGGCATCGAGTGCATCGACGTCGTCAGCGTCCGGACCATCTTCCTTGGCTGCCGCTCCATCGACTGCATCGAGGCATCGGACCTCTGCATCGGCGCCGAGGCATCGGGCGACTGCATCGACGTCGGTGGTACCGAGACTTCGTCTGCTGATGTCGTCGGACGGAGGTGCATCGTCAGGAGTGCAGGTGAGGGCTGTCCATTCCCCTGCTGGTGGCGGGTGAGCCTTCGGGTGGGTCTCCTCCTACCCTGAGGGCTCCTGCGGTACAGCCCCCCCGGGATCGACCCTCTTCGGTCTCGGCCCCGAGGAAGCGACGGATGGATTCTACGTCCTCCTCGTCGGTGCCGGGGAGCTCCGGTGACATGCTTCGGAAGAAGTCGAAGAAGCATCGACACCGGTCTCCTCCCCGTGTCGGCACCGAGAGCTCTGGGTCGCCGAGGGATTCGGCACCCAGCAGGCATCGGCACCGAGAGGACCGCTCACCCTCTGTTCAGGAGGTGTCGATGCGCTCCACTCTGGACAGCCCGGAACAGCCTCCTCGCCCGGAACAGGTTCTGACGTCGACGCCTGCATCGACCTCTCAGCCTTTTTCTGCAGCCACTCTAAACGAGAGCCTCCGGGCCGTTCTCCCAGAGATTCTGGGAGAGCTGTTGCGCCCTACCCCTCCGGTACCGGCGGGTGCTTGCGCCTCCGGTACCGTCGAGCGTGGCGCCGGCTGGCCCATCGCCCAGGTTGAGGTCCCCGACGTCGGTACCGCGTGCGGTGCCGACCGCGGCCACCTCCCAGGAAGGCTCCCCGACTACGTCGGCGGAGGGAGCTTCGCCGATGCGGGCAAGGGAGTCTACCTCTCGACGCCCCCACCGTGGACGGGGTTCCACCGAGTCGAGCAGGGCGAGGTTGCAGACACAGGTTCGTGAACTTGTGTCTGACACCGAGGGTGAGGCCTCGTGGGAGGAAGAGGAAGATCCCAGATATTTCTCTGACGAGGAGTCTGAGGGTCTTCCTTCTGATCCCACTCCCTCTCCTGAGAGACAGCTTTCTCCTCCCGAGAGTCTGTCTTTTGCTTCCTTTGTCCGGGAGATGTCTACGGCCATCCCCTTCCCGGTGGTTGTGGAGGACGAGCCCAGGGCTGAAATGTTTGAGCTCCTGGACTATCCTTCTCCACCTAAGGAAGCGTCCACTGTTCCCTTGCACCATGTCCTGAAAAAGACATTGCTTGCGAACTGGACCAAGCCATTAAGTAATCCCCACATTCCCAAGAAGATCGAGTCCCAGTACCGGATCCATGGGGACCCAGAGCTGATGCGCACTCAGTTGCCTCATGACTCTGGAGTTGTGGATTTGGCCCTAAAGAAGGCTAAGAGTTCTAGGGAGCATGCTTCGGCGCCCCCGGGCAAAGACCCCTAGAACCTTAGACTCCTTTGGGAGGAAGGCCTACCATTCTTCTATGCTCGTGGCCAAGATCCAGTCTTACCAGCTCTACACGAGCATACACATGCGGAACAATGTGCGGCAGTTGGCAGGCTTGGTTGATGCTCTTCCCCCTGAGCAAGCCAAGCCTTTTCAGGAGGTGGTCAGGCAGCTGAAGGCGTGCAGAAAATTCCTGGCCAGAGGAGTTTGACACTTTTGATGTTGCGTCCAGGGCCGCTGCTCAAGGTGTGGTGATGCGCAGGCTCTCATGGCTGCGTGCCGCCGACCTGGAGAATAGACTCCAGCAGCGGATTGCGGACTCGCCTTGCCGTGCGGACAACATTTTTTGGAGAAAAAGTCGAGCAGGTGGTAGAGTCTCTCCACCAGCGGGACACCGCATTCGACAAGTTCTCCCGCCGGCAGCCTTCAGCCTCTACCTCTACAGGTAGAAGATTTTTCGGGGGAAGGAAGACTGGTCCCTATGCTTCTGGTAAGCGTAGGTACAATCCTCCTTCCCGACAGCCTGCGGCCCAGGCTAAGCCCCAGCGCGCTCGCTCTCGTCAGCAGCGTGCGCCTCAGCAAGGCCCCGCGGCTCCCCAGCAAAAGCAAGGGGCGAGCTTTTGACTGGCTCCAGCAGAGCATAGCCGACATCCAAGTGTCAGTGCCGGGCGACCTGCCGGTCGGGGGGAGGTTGAAAACTTTTCACCAAAGGTGGCCTCTCATAACCTCCGATCAGTGGGTTCTGCAAATAGTCCGGCAAGGATACACCCTCAATTTGGCCTCAAAACCTCCAAATTGTCCACCGGGAGCTCAGTCTTACAGCTTCCAGCACAAGCAGGTACTTGCAGAGGAACTCTCCGCCCTTCTCAGCGCCAATGCGGTCGAGCCCGTGCCATCCGGGCAAGAAGGGCTGGGATTCTATTCCAGGTACTTCCTTGTGGAAAAGAAAACAGGGGGGATGCGTCCCATCCTAGACCTAAGGGCCCTGAACAAATATCTGGTCCGAGAAAAGTTCAGGATGCTTTCCCTGGGCACCCTTCTCCCCATGATTCAGCGAAACGATTGGCTATGCTCTCTGGACTTGAAGGATGCCTACACTCACATCCCGATACTGCCAGCTCACAGACAGTATCTGCGATTTCAGCTGGGCACACGACACTTCCAGTACTGTGTGCTACCCTTTGGGCTCGCCTCTGCGCCCAGGGTGTTCACAAAGTGCCTAGCTGTGGTAGCAGCGGCACTTCGCAGGCTGGGGGTGCACGTGTTCCCATATCTCGACGATTGGCTGGTGAAGAACACATCCGAGGCAGGAGCCCTGCAGTCCATGCAGATGACTATTCGCCTACTGGAGCTACTGGGGTTTGTGATAAATTATCCAAAGTCCCATCTTCTTCCAATGCAGAGACTCGAATTCATAGGAGCTCTGCTGGATTCTCGGACGGCTCGCGCCTATCTCCCAGAGACGAGAGCCAACAACTTGTTGTCCCTCGTCTCGCGGGTGCGAGCGTCCCAGCAGATCACAGCTCGGCAGATGTTGAGATTGCTGGGCCACATGGCCTCCACAGTTCATGTGACTCCCATGGCCCGTCTTCACATGAGATCTGCTCAATGGACCCTAGCCTCCCAGTGGTATCAGGCCGCTGGGGGTCTAGAGGACGTGATCCACCTGTCCACGAGTTTTCTCAAATCCCTGTATTGGTGGACGATTTGCTCCAATTTGACTCTGGGACGTCCCTTCCAAATTCCTCAGCCACAAAAAGTGCTGACCACGGATGCGTCCCTCCTGGGATGGGGAGCTCATGTCGATGGGCTTCACACCCAAGGAAGCTGATCCCTCCAGGAACGCGATCTGCAGATCAATCTTCTGGAGTTACGAGCGATCTGGAACGCTCTGAAGGCTTTCAGAGATCGGCTGTCCCACCAAATTATCCAAATTCAGACAGACAACCAGGTTGCCATGTACTATGTCAACAAGCAGGGGGGCACCGGATCTCGCCCCCTGTGTCAGGAAGCCGTCAGCATGTGGCTCTGGGCTCGCCGTCACGGCATGGTGCTCCAAGCCACATATCTGGCAGGCGTAAACAACAGTCTGGCCGACAGGTTGAGCAGGATTATGCAACCTCACGAGTGGTCGCTCAATTCCCGTGTGGTACGACAGATCTTCCAGGTGTGGGGCACCCCCTTGGTAGATCTCTTCGCATCTCGAGTGAACCACAAAGTCCCTCAGTTCTGTTCCAGGCTTCAGGCCCACGGCAGACTGGCATCGGATGCCTTCCTCCTGGATTGGGGGGAGGGCCTGCTGTATGCTTATCCTCCCATCCCTCTGGTGGGGAAGACTTTGTTGAAACTCAAGCAAGACCGAGGCACCATGATTCTGATTGCCCCTTTTTGGCCGCGTCAGATCTGGTTCCCTCTTCTTCTGGAGTTATCCTCCGAAGAACCGTGGAGATTGGAGTGTTTTCCGACCCTCATCACGCAGGACGAAGGGGCTCTTCTGCATCCCAACCTCCAGTCTCTGGCTCTCACGGCCTGGATGTTGAGGGCGTAGACTTTGCCTCTTTGGGTCTGTCAGAGGGTGTCTCCCGCATCTTGCTTGCTTCCAGGAAAGACTCCACTAAGAGAAGTTACTTCTTTCATTGGAGGAGGTTTGCCGTCTGGTGTGACAGCAAGGCCCTAGATCCTCGCTCTTGTCCTACACAGACCCTGCTTGAATACCTTCTGCACTTGTCTGAGTCTGGTCTTAAGACCAACTCCGTAAGGGTTCACCTTAGTGCAATCAGTGCATACCATTACCAAGTGGAAGGTAAGCCGATCTCAGGACAGCCTTTAGTTGTTCGCTTCATGAGAGGTTTGCTTTTGTCAAAGCCCCCTGTCAAACCTCCTACAGTGTCATGGGAGCTCAATGTCGTTCTCACCCAGCTGATGAAACCTCCTTTTGAACCACTGAATTCCTGCCATCCGAAGTACTTGACCTGGAAGGTCATTTTCTTGGTGGCAGTTACTTCGGCTCGTAGAGTCAGTGAGCTTCAGGCCCTGGTAGCCCAGGCCCCTTACACCAAATTTCATCACAACAGAGTAGTCCTCCGCACTCACCCTAAGTTTCTGCCAAAGGTCGTGTCGGAGTTCCATCTGAACCAGTCAATTGTCTTGCCAACATTTTTTCCCCATCCTCATTCCTGCCCTGCTGAACGTCAGCTGCACACATTGGACTGCAAGAGAGCATTGGCCTTCTATCTGGAGCGGACACAGCCCCACAGACAGTCCGCCCAATTGTTTGTTTCTTTTGATCCCAATAGGAGGGGAGTGGCTGTAGGGAAACGCACCATATCCAATTGGCTAGCAGATTGCATTTCCTTCACTTACGCCCAGGCGGGCTGGCTCTTGAGGGTCATGTCACGGCTCATAATGTCAGAGCCATGGCTGCGTCGGTAGCCCACTTGAAGTCAGCCTCCATTGAAGAAATTTGCAAAGCTGCGACGTGGTCATCTGTCCACACATTCACATCTCATTACTGCCTGCAGCAGGATACCCGACGCGACAGTCGGTTCGGGCAGTCAGTTCTTCAGAACCTGTTTGGGCTTTAGGATCCAACTCCACCCCCCGAGGGCCCTGTTTGTTCTGTTCCAGGCTGCACTCTCAGTTAGTTGGTAAATTTTTTAGGTCAATCTCAGTTATGTCCTCGCCGTTGCGAGGCCCAATTGACCATGGTTGTTGTTTTGAGTGAGCCTGGGGGCTAGGGATACCCCATCAGTGAGAACAAGCAGCCTGCTTGTCCTCGGAGAAAGCGAATGCTACATACCTGTAGAAGGTATTCTCCGAGGACAGCAGGCTGATTGTTCTCACAAACCCGCCCGCCTCCCCTTTGGAGTTGATTCTTCCCTTGAAGTGTATTGTCTTGCTACATACTGGACTGGCCGGCTCGAGCCGGTTTCGGGCGGGAAGACGGCTGCGCATGCGCAGTGCGCATGGGCGCGTGAGGACTAGCAAAGGCCTTTGCTAGTAAACTTTCCGATGGAGGGGGCTGCCGAGGACGTCAACCCATCAGTGAGAACAATCAGCCTGCTGTCCTCGGAGAATACCTTCTACAGGTATGTAGCATTCGCTGTCTCCGAGAATGAGGGACGGAGATGAAGGGTCAAGAAAGACGGAGAGCCAAGCATCAAAGTCGGTGAGGAAGGAAGGGAAGGATTTATCAGGGGGGCGGTAAATGACTGCCATTCTGAGTGTCTGTTAAGGTAGACATGCTACTATTTAACCCTGTGGTCGGTGACATGGATTTTGCTACTCTAGGATTCTGCCAGATACTTGGGACCAAGTTTTTCCACTATTGGAAGTAGGATAGTGGACTAGATGGACTATCGGTCTGACCCCGAATGGACTATATGGACTGTCAGTCTGACCCAGAAGGGCTAAACCATGCCCCAAACCCTGCTGTAAGAAGCGCAAATTAGCGACCATCACACTTTCCACAGTAAAACACACCTCTCAAAGCACCAGCTCTCAGTCTCCAAATGTGAACGTAAGCCACAGAGGGATTGTAGGGATTGTAACAAGGCCTCATCAACCGAGTAACCTTTTATTCTTTAGTTGATGCCACTCGAGGGCCAAGCCTTAAGCAAAAAAAGGAGCTAGAACCTCCATTAAGATGAGACCCTGGCAGAGGATCTTACTAAAGGAAGAAAGGGGCCCTCCAGAAGGCACTGGAGGTCCGTGTACCATGGGCATCGTGGCCAATCTGATGCTGCTAAAATCATCAAAGGGTGCCTTACCATCCACAGCACTCTGCTGATCAGATGCCAGGGGGAAGGGGACATAAGTAGGCTCCCTGTGGGGCCACAGTTGTTCAGCATGTCTATGCTCATGGCTACAGCCTCCCTCATGGCCATCAGATCTCAACAAAGGAACCCCCACTGATCCTCAATGAGATAAAAGCCTTCTGGAACCAACTCCCACTCCCCTGAATCCTGTCTGCGTGTTCTCTGATCCATGTGAGTAGCAGAGAGGAATGCAGCAGCAAAAGAAAAACACAAAAAGTCCTTCAGGACTATAGGAGTATAGTTTGCTTTTTTATATTTTTATTCTGTCTATCACTAACCTACTATTTCTCCTTTAAACCCCAGTCTTTAAGTTCCCAAAACACAAAGCAAAATAGTGTTCACTTACCAGAGAAATGTCCTCTCAGAACTTCTCAGAAAGTGAAAGTTCTTTTAAATTACCGGACTGCAATTGTATTGTTCTATTTATGGTTCACAAGAGTTTTTATCACTGACCCCTGACACAGGCAGAGATATGCCGATACAACCCATGTACGCTCTTTATATTTCAACTTTTTTTTATTGAGATCAAAAATTCTCAGAATTACAGTTTTCAGCAAGTATATATTGTCATACATTCAAATTATACAGCAACTCAACGTTCAGATCCATTCTCATATTTTAGCCTTCTTAACTTTCTCTATATCCCCCCTCCCATCACCCCCCCCCCCCCTTATACTCTATTTAATAAAGAACTCATGAAAACAATATGAGAATGAAAGGACAGAAATAGTCGCACAGCTTTTATATGATTTTGATCACGGAAAAAAACACATTCACACAATTTTTATTTAACATTACTCCGGCCCTAGAGCCGACAGAATCCACAATTATGGTGACAGCCATCAAAGCATCTAAATCGCTAAGATAAGTAGAACTTTATATGTTTGTAATTTTGACAAAGTTTGAAACTGTAGGGTAAGATAAATAATACCTAGGGCAACAGGTACCCACAGATTACTTATACCAAGATTCCCTGATGCATAAGTCTGCCTAACAGACTCACTAGCTCTGTCTAGGGTGAGATACAGGAATCTTGCTTCTGGCACCCCTCCAGGTGTTGGTGTGTAGAGTGAAAAAGAAAGACACAGCTGATAGATATATATATATATATATTAGCTTTATTATGGATAAGAAAATAGAAATACTCTGCGCTAGTTTATGCAATAAAAATATCCCTTACTGATATGAGCACTACCAAAATATATTGTCTATACTACACTCTGATTATCCTGAGACTAAGTACGGTAATAATTAGAACAGCACAAATGATAACCTAATAATCCTTATGAAACTTATCACATCTTATGCAAAATACACATTAGCAGCTTTCCCTGACCAAGAGCTGACATAAACCAGTCATACTTAGATAAAACCACTGCCTAACCCCAGACCAGGAAATATATCACTGTGATCTTACCACGCTGTCATGATGACGACTTCAGATAAGACCGGAGCAGAATCTCCCCAGACACTCTCTTAGCTGTCTGTGTCTTATGTAGTGCAGGTCTTTATCAGCCCACGTAGGTTCCCGTCACTCCTTTGGTTATCAGAGCCAATATCTCTGCCACAGGTATTTGCACCAGGATGCAGGTCACGAGGTTGGTATCATACAAAGTCTCTGGCTCCCCCGAGCCTTGCTGGATAACTCAGGTCCTCTTACCAGTTGCCCCTCTTCCAAGGGTCTCCGACTCACTCCCTTCTGTTCCCGCTTTCCCCGTACCTCTCGGTCAGGTGACGGTAGGAACCAATCATGATCTTGTCCAGTTCAGTACATGGCAAGAAGAGTTCTTTGTTTTGTGACCTTGGAGAATGGTAACTTCTGGAGCCATGTCTGCCTCCCTACTCCGTTCTCAGGGTGATAGAAGGGGGTGTTTAGAACACAGACTATCCTTGGCTTTAGCAAGCCTGTCAGTGATTTTCTTCAAGCTGAAGTTGGATCTTGCTGACACAGAGATGTTGCAGCAGCCATCTTATTATACCAAGATGTCATAGGCTTGTATAGGCCAAGACCAGCTTAGGCTAGATCACAGGGAAATACCCCTACAAAACACAAGTCAAGGAAGGTAGGGAGGAGGGTTTGTAGTGCGATGATGCATGGTGGATGCTATTACTAAGAGTCAATCATGGCCGATGTAATGCATTGAGACTGAGCACTATTTATAGTAACATAGTAGATGACGGCAGAAAAAGACCTGCATGTTCCATCCAGTGTGCCCAACAAGATAAACTCATGTGTATACCTTACCTTGATTTGTATCTGTCTTTTTCAGGGCACAGACCATATAAGTCTGCCCAGCAGTACTCTCCGCCTCCCAACCACCAGTCCCGCCTCCCATCACCGGCTCTGGCACAAACCCTATAAGTCTGCCCTCCACTATACTTGCCTCCCAACCACCAACCCCTCTTCCCCCCCCCCCCCCCCTCCGCCACCCAATTTCGGCTAAGCTTCTGAGGATCCATTCCTTCTGCACAGGATTCCTTCATGCATATCCCATGCATGTTTGAATTCCGTTACCGTTTTCATCTCTACCACCTCCCGTGGGAGGGCATTCCAAGCATCCACCACCCTCTCTGTGAAAAAATACTTCCCGACATCTTTCCTGAGTCTGCCCCCCTTCAATCTCATTTCATGTCCTCTCGTTTTACCGCCTTCCCATCTCTGGAAAAGATTTGTTTGCGGATTAATACCTTTCAAATATTTAAACGTCTGTATCATATCACCCCTGTTCCTCCCTTCCTCCAGGGTATACATGTTCAGGTCAGCAAGTCTGTCTTCATAGTTACACACAAGTAAAAGCAAGTGGAAAAATTAAAAAATAAAGAATAAAATAGGCAGTTTATATATTACAAGGTTTCTTGAATCAGTAAGTACTACAGTAAATACAGAAACTGGGAATAGCAGATAACCCAGTTTTTTTTTTGTTACATTTGTACCCTGCACTTTCCCAATCATGGCAGGCTCAATGCGGCTTAAGTGACTTGCCAAGAGTCACAAGGAGCTGCCTGGGCCTGAAGTGGGAATTGAACTCAGTTCCTCAGGACCAAAGTCCACCACCGTAACCACTAGGCCACTGAATTGTAGCTAAACTTTAATGTCAAGAAGTGCAGAGTGATGCACTTGGTGTGCAGAAACTCAAAAGCGAGATACCAGATAGGAGGGGAGAGATTAGTAAGCTTGACTCGGGAGAGAGACCTTGTGGTGTTGGTGTCTCAGGATGTAATGGTGAAGAAACAATGCGACAAGATGATGGCCGTGGCCAGAAGGATGCTAGGCTGCATAGAGAAGGGTATAACCAGTAGAAGAAAGGAGGTGTTGATGGCCATTTACAAGTCGTTGGTGAGGCCCCACATGGAGTATTGTGTTCAGTTTTGGAGGCCGTATCTTGCTAAAGATGTACAAAGACTGGAAGCAGTGCAAAGAAAAGCTACGAAAATGGTATGGGTTTGCGTTGCAAACCGTACGAGGAGAGACTCGCCAACCTGAATATGTATACCTTGGGGGAATTGAGAAACAGGGGTGATATGATACAGATGTTCAAATATTTGAAAGGTATTAATGCGCAAACAAATCTTTTCCAGAGATGGGAAGGTAGTAAAGCTAGAGGTCATGAACTGAAGTTGAAGGGAGGTAGACTCGGGAGTAATGTCAGGAAGTATTTTTTCACGGAAAGGGTGGTAGTTACGTGGAATGACCTCCCATGGGAGGTGGTGGAGATGAAAACGGTAATGGAATTCAAACATGCGTGGGATAAACACAAAGGAATCCTGTTTAGAAGGGATGGATCCATGGAATCATAGCAGAGATTGGGTGGCAACACCGGTAATTGGGAAGCAAAACCAGTGCTGGGCAGATTTCTTATGGTCTGAACTGATCATGACTGAATAGATATGGATGGGCTGGAGTGTAAATTTTAAAGGGCTTCGACTGTAACTTCAGAACCTTTAGTACAAGAACAGTGCTGGGCAGACTTCTACGGTCTATGCCCTGAAAATGGCAAGGACAGATCAAACTCGAGTATGCATATAAAGTATCACATAACATGTATAATTAGTTTATCTTGTTGGGCAGACTGGGTGAACTGTACAAGTCTTTATCTGCCGTCATAGACTATGTTACTATGAAATGCATTACATGCTCTGGCAGAGACCTGTTTATGAAGTATGCATTCCTCCCTGATCAAATCCCATTATAAATCATAAAATATACCAGCAAAAGAGGTCTTATTTGAGTGGAGGAGTGGCCTAGTGGTTAGAGTGGTGGACTTTGGTCCTGGGGAACTGGGTTCAAATCCCACTGCAGGCACAGGCAGCACCTTGTGACTCTGGGCAAGTCACTTAACCCTCTATTGCCCCAGGTACAAATAAGTACCTGTATATAATATGTAAGCCACATTGAGCCTGCTATGAGTGGGAAAGTGCGGGGTACAAATGAAATTAAAAAAAATATTTCCAAAAATATCAAAAACAATTTCTCAGGTTCAACATTTTAAATTCTACAAACCAATACAAATTATGTGACTGTGCTCAGAAAACAAATGTGACCATTATATATTTGCAAGGCCACTGTTATCTATCATCACACTATCATATCACAGAGCAGCGATATCAGTCCATTCAAAAAAACACTTGTGATAAGCTGAAGCTGCAAAGTTGCCCCAGCCTTGTGATATCAGACCATCTCCTGTTCTTTCTCCAACCAAGGAGGTTGGAGAAAAAACAGGAAACAGCAAGAAAAAACAGGAAACAGCATGATGTGTCAAAGCCGATTTCCCTCAGCAGCTTCCATATTGGTACAAGCAAAGCAAGGTTATCAGTTGCTGTATCCACGTTGTTGTTCATTGCTATTTTATCTTGGTTATATATAGAAACATGCGGCTTGTGTAGCATACGGATTTATCACAACGGAATAACCTTTCATCGGTTAGAGTAGCAGGCATTGTATTGGTGCTGGGATTTTTTTCACCTAGTAAAGGGCCACCAAAACAGACATGTTATGAGAACCAGGTGCTCAACATTCAGAGTTTTTATTTTTAAGTACAAAGGGTTTTCTAAAACTTTAATTAGGTTGAAACCTGGGAGCATTTAAAATCTTTTTTTATCCTGTGTGTAGATCAAAAAAGAAATATGTTATGTAGGAACTTGCTCCTTTTCTTCATGCAGAAGTTCTGTTTGAATGTAAATGGCATGTTTGGTTTTTTGTTTAATCTTTGTCTTCCAGTTGTGTGTTATCATATAGCTGAGTCCTGGAAATAATGATGGCTAAGGGAAAGCAGCAGTAGAAGAGCTGGAGCTGAATTACATTTATATTTCACAAATGACATACACTTATTTATGCAATATTATTGTTCCTCATGCACAGCTACAAAGTAACTTCTTAGGGTGGATAGTGTTCACATTGAGTTCCTTTTAGTATTGACCAAGATTTTTCAGTTTTGGCACAATATAAGTCAGCACAAGAAAAATTATAAGAAAACCAATGTACTGCATTAGGGGCTTATAGCCCATTTAGTTATGTTTAAAAAAACAGGGGATATGCATGAAACAAAATATTTATTATTTTGACTTATAAAACCACTTGTCCCTGAAACATGCTCAAAACAGAATAATCCATTTGTGTATCTAAAAAGGAAACTTCTACAAAAGATATGAAGTGAAGATGTGATTTTATATACCTTAATGAAAGGAGAGTTTAATTTTATTTCAATATATTCCATCTTTATCCACTATATCTTTTTAAAGATGTGGTGACCAGCATTGCACACAGTATTCAAGGTGCAGTTGCACCATGGAGCGATACAAAGGCATTATAATGTCCTCATTTTTGTTTTCCAATCCTTTCCTTTTAATACCTAACATTCTATTTTCTTTCTTTGCTGCCACATCACACTGAGCAGTATCCTGCTTCCAGCAGTGGCCAATCCAGGTCACAAGTAACTGACAGAAACCCAATTAGCACCATTCCATGCTACCAATCCCAGAGCAAGCAATGGCTTCCCCATGTCCATCTCAATAACAGACTATGGACTTTTCCTCCAGGAAATCTTTTTTAAACCCAGATACGCTAACCACCATTACCACATCCTCTGGCAACAAGTTCCAGACCTTATCTATTCTTCAACTGAAAAAATATTTCCTACTATTTGTTTTAAAGGTATTTCTATACAATTTCATTGCATGTCCCCTGCTCTTTGTACTTTTTTTAATGAGTGAAAATAGATTCACCTCCCACTGCTCCACACCACCCAGGATATCCCCCTTCAGCCGTCTCTATTCCAAAATGAGGAGCCCTATCCTCTTTACCCTTTCCTCATATGGGAGCACGTCCATCCCCTCTATCATTTTGGTTGCTCTTCTTTGAACCTTTTTTTAATTCCGCAGTACTGTGAGGTTAAACCATGGAGCAATAGGAGGCATTGTAATATTTTTGGTCTTATTTTGCATCCCTTTCCTAATAATTCCTAGCATCCTGTTTTTGTCAACCGGTGTACACATAGAGGGGCATAATCGAACGAAAACATCTATCTCCATGGGCATTTATCTCCGAGAACGGGTCCGTGAAGGGGCGGACCGAACCGTATTTTTGAAAAAAAATAGACATCCATGTTTTATTCGACAATTTGTGAGCTGGGTGTTTTTGCTTTTCAGCGATAATGGAAAATGAAAGCGCCCGGCTCAAAAACGAATAAATCCAAGGCATTTGTTCGTGGGAGGGGCCAGGATTCGTAGTGCACTGGTCCGCCTCACATGCCAGGACACCAACCGGGCACCCTAGGGGGCACTTTTACAAAAAACAAAAAAAAAAGGTAAAAGAGCTCCCAGGTGCATAGCACCCTTCCCTTGTGTGTTGAGCCCCCCAAATCCCCCTCAAAACCCACTGCCCACAACACTACACCATTACTATAGCCCTAAGGGGTGAAGGGGGGCACCTACATGTGGGTACAGTGGGTTTGGGGGGGTTGGACGACTAAGCATTAAGCAGCACAATTGTAACAGGTAGGGGGGGGGATGGGCCTGGGTCCACCTGCCTGAAGTCCACTGCACCAGGGACCTGCATACTGCTGCCAGGGAGGTGGGTATGACATTTGAGGGTGAAAATAAAAAGTTGTGAAACATCATTTTTTGTGGTGGGAGGGGGTTAGTGACCACTGGGGGAGTCAGGGGAGGTCATCCCCGATTCCCTCTGGTGGTAATCTGGTCATTTAGGGCACTTTTTGGGGCCTTATTCGTGAAAAAAACAGGGTCCAGGAAAAGTGCCCTAAATTCTAGCTACAAACGCATACTTTTTTTCCATTATCGACGAAAGACGCCCATCTCTGTTCGGGTGATAACCACACCTCTGACATGCCCCTGTCAACTTTGCACGCTTCCGCGATGGAGTGCAGTTGAAACGTCCAAGTTTGGCTTTCGATAATACCGTGTTATTCATTTTTGTGAGATAAACGTCCATCTCCCGATTTAGGTCGGAACTTGGGCGTTTTTCTCGTTCGATTATAAGCAGGATAGTAACATAGTAGATGACGGCAGAAAAAGACCTGCACGGTCCATCCAGTCTGCCCAACAAGAAAAACTCACATGTGCTACTTTTTGTGTATACCTTACCTTGATTTGTACCTGACCTTTTCAGGGCACAGACCGTATAAGTCTGCCCAGCACTATCCCCGCCTCCCACCACCGGCTCTGGCACAGACCGTATAAGTCTGCCCAGCACCATCCTTGCCTCCCGCCACCGGCTCTGCCCAGCACCATCCCCGCCTCCCGCCACCGGCTCTGCCACCCAATCTCGGCTAAGCTCCTTAGGATCCATTCCTTCTGAACAGGATTCCTTTATGTTTATCCCACGCATGTTTGAATTCTGTTACTGTTTTTGTTTCCACCACCTCCCGCAGGAGGGCATTCCAAGCATCCACTACTCTCTCCGTGAAAAAATACTTCCTGACATTTTTCTTGAGTCTGCCCCCCTTCAATCTCATTTCATGTCCTCTCATTCTACTGCCTTTGCATCTCCGGAAAAGGTTCGTTTGCAGATCAATACCTTTCAAATATTTGAACGTCTGGGTAGAATATTTTAGCGTATTGTCTGCAATGATACTTAGGTCTTTTTCTTGAGTGCTGACTCCTAAAGTGGACCCTAGTGTCAGATAGCTATGATTTGGATTATTCTTGCCACTGTGCATCACTTTGCACATTAAATTTCATCTGCCACTTGGTTGCTAAGTCTTCCAGTTTCCTAAGAGCTTCCTGAAATTTTTCATAATCCACATGCATTTTGACAACTTTGAATAGTTTTGTGTCATCTGCAGATTTAATTACCTCACTTGTTCCAATTTCCAGATTATTTATAAATATGTTAAATAGCATCGGTCCCAGTACAGATCCCCGCAGAACTCCACAATTCACTCTCCTCCATTCATATAACCCTACCCTTTTTTTCTGGCCCATAACCAATTTTTAATCCACAGAAGGACATTGCCTCCTATTCCATGACTCCTTAATTTTATCAGGAGTCTCTCATGAGGTAATTTGTCAAAAGCTTTCTGAAAATCTAGACACAGTACATCAACCGGCTCACCTTTATCCACATGATTATTCACGCCTTCAAATAAATGAGGCAAATTAATGAGACGAGACTTCCCTTGGCTGAGTGTATGCTGACTCTGTCCCATTGAACCATGTTTGTCTATGTGTTCTGTAATTTTATTCTTTATAATAGTTTCCACTATTTTGCCTGGCACTGTCGTCAGGCTTACCGGTCTGTAATTTCCTGGATCACCCCGGAACCCTTTTTAAAAATTGGCATCACACTGACCACCCTCCAATCTTCAGGTACTAAGGATGATTTTAACAACAGGTTACATATTACAAACAGTAGATCAGCAATTTCATGCTTGAGTTCTTTGAGTACCCTTGGATGTATGCCATCCTGTTGAGTTGATTTACTACTCTTTAATTTGTCTCAGTCAGTCTTCCAGGTTAATTTTCTTTCAGTTCCTCCGCATCATCACCCTTGAAAACCATTTCCGGTACAGGAAGATCTCTTACATGTTCTTCCGTAAAAACCAAAGCAAAGAATTAATTTAGTTTCTCCGCTATGGCCTTGTCCTCCCTGAATGCCCCTTTTGCTCCTTTGTGATCTAACAGTCGCACGGATTCCCTCGCAGGCGCTTCTGGTGTACCTGAAAAAGCTGTTACTGTTTTAGCCTGTGTGTCAAGTTCCTCTTTGTATTCTCTTTTAGTCTTCTTTATTAAAGCTTTGCATCTGACTTCCCAGTGCTTATTTGGATACTAGATGGGACCACTGGTCTGACCCAGTATGGCTACTCTTATGATCTCCTGTGATTTGACCATTATTGTGTAGAAAAATGAGCAGAAAATACAGAGTTTATTATTGTTGTTTCTACTAGCTCATACATAAGAACATAAGAGTAGCCATACTGGGTCAGACTAGTGGTCCATCTAGCCCAGTATCATGTTTTCCAAACAGTGGCCAAGCCAGGACAAAAGTACCTGGCAGAAACCCAAATCGTAGTAACACTCCATACTACAAATCCCAGGGCAAGCAGTTGCTTTCCATGTCTGCCTCAATAGCAGACTATGGACTTTTCCTCCAGGAATTTGTCCAAACCTTTTTTAAAGGCAGATACTCTAACCACTGTTACCACCTCCTCTGGCAAAGAGTTCCAGAGCTTTATTCGTTGAGTGAAAAAATATTTCCTCCTATTTGTTTTTAAAGTATTTCTATGTAAATTTGAGTGTTCCCCTAGTTTTTTGGAACGAGTAAAAAATTGATTTACTTCTACACCACTCAGGATTTTGTACAGCAAAATCATATCTCTCTTCATCCGTCTCTTTTCCAAGCTGAAGAGCCTTAACCTCTTTAGCCTTTCCTCATATGAGAGGAGTTCCATCCCCTTTATCATTTTGGTCGCTCTTCTTTTAACCTAACTTTTAAAAGCGTTTTTAGCCCATTATATTCTGTGTACATCGGTTTTTATTGCCACCTGATTTCTATGTGAGCTACAAATGCTATTGCGGCTTAATAAATGACCGTCTTCGTTTGTGGAAGAATAGCCTGGAACACAGTTTTTTTTTTTGTTACATTTGTACCCCATGCTTTCCCACTCATGGCAGGCTCAATGCAGCTTACATGGGGCAATGGAGGGTTAAGTGACTTGCCCAGAGTCACAAGGAGCTGCCTGTGCCTGAAGTGGGAATCAAACTCAGTTCCCCAGGACCAAAGTCCACCACCCTAACCACTAGGCCACTCCTCCACTGTTGCTACTATTTGAGATTCTACATGGAATGTTGCTATTCCATTAGCAACATTCCATGTAGAAGTTGGCCCTTGCAGATCACCAATGTGGCCACGCAGGCTTCTGCTTCTGTGAGTCTGATGTCCTGCACGTACGTGCAGAAACAGAAGCCTGCGCCGCCTTCTACATGGAATGTTGCTAGTGGAAAAGCAACATTCCATGTAGAATCTCCAATAATATCTATTTTATTTTTGTTACATTTGTACCCTGCGCTTTCCCACTCATGGCAGGCTCAATGCGGCTTACATGGGGCAATGGAGGGTTAAGTGACTTGCCCAGAGTCACAAGGAGCTGCCTGTGCCTGACGTGGGAATCAAACTCAGTTCCCCAGGACCAAAGTCCACCACCCTAACCACTAGGCCACTCCTCCTCCAGTTCCATCAACCATTGCTTATTTTCAGACTCCATTCCAGCAGTGGGTCTTGTGCTGTATTCTCTCTTTTCCAAGCGGAGGGGATATGGTGAGTCTCTAATTCTACAAGCAAAACCACCACAAGGGTGGAGGTACACAAATTCCTACGAAAAGTAGAATCTGAGGAAAGGGGGAGTAGGAGGAGTAGGCTCTTGAACAACACTAGTAGGCGACGTAGATTAGGAACAATCTCTTTATTTAAATATACACTCGACTCAACACAGCCGTGTTTCGGCGCTACAGACGCCTTCTTCAGGAGTCTATGAAATAAAACCAAACAATGGTAATATAACAAACATGCAGAACAAAAGTAAAATACATGGAATTTATGTTTATCACACATTTAACGTTCTACACTTATTTTACTTTTGTTCTGCATGTTTGTTATATTACCATTGTTTGGTTTTATTTCATAGACTCCTGAAGAAGGCGTCTGTACGGTCTGTAGCGCCGAAACACGGCTGTGTTGAGTCGAGTGTGATTGTTCCTAATCTAGGTCGCCTACTAGTGTTGTTCAAGAGCCTACTCCTCCTACTCCCCCTTTCCTCAGAGTCTCTAATTCTGACCAAGACCCTCTTCAAGTTCCTCTTTTGTTGCTCTTCACACACTGAAGTCTCTCCCAGAGTCACAGTTCCACTTCCATTTTACCTACAGAAAAAGCCATATGGGAAGTTTTCAAATAACTAAAAAAAGCCTTCAAATAAAAAAAAGTAAAACACATAGGCAGTTCTAAGCGTTTGCTATTACTTCTATGTAGAAATATCGTTATCATTGTAAGTAAAAATAAAGGCATAAACCACAGCACTGAAATCCACACAATACATCATTGTAAATAAAAAAAAAAGTAAGGGCTGGAGCACAAACAAATACATTTTGAATGTTGTAACTAAGCCTCCCCAGAAACTTCCATCCCATTCCCAGCGGTTTAATAAAATAGAAACCACCGCAGTAGTGGCACGTGTATTGATCTGACAAATATGGCGTTAAGCTCTGCCCACTGGCTTCAGCCAAGATAATGGGACAGACGGGCTCATGCCGTCTCCTCTGACGCAACTTCCTGTTTCCGGCAAGACAGAGCCTCAGAGAGAGGGAAGAAGCGGAAGTGCGGAACCTGTGATTGTTGTGGGAAGGTGAGTTATGAGTTTACCGGGGTGGGGGAAGAAGAGGTGTTGCTGGATCGTGGGGGGGGGAAAGAGAGAGGAAGTGTTGCTGGATCGTGGGGGGGGGGGGGGGGGGGAAGAGAGAGGAAGTGTTGCTGGATCGTGGGGGGGGGGGGGGAAAGAGAGAGGAAGTGTTGCTGGATCGTGGGGGGGGGGGAAAGAGAGAGGAAGTGTTGCTGGATCGTGGGGGGGGGGGGAAAGAGAGAGGAAGTGTTGCTGGATCGGGGGGGGGGGGGTGGGGGAAGAAGAGGTGTTGCTGGATCGTGGGGGGGGGGGGAGAGAGAGGAAGTGTTGCTGGATCGTGGGGGGGGGGGGAAAGAGAGAGGAAGTGTTGCTGGATCGTGGGGGGGGGGGAAAGAGAGAGGAAGTGTTGCTGGATCGGGGGGGGGGGGGGGGGGGGGGGAAGAGAGAGGAAGTGTTGCTGGATCGTGGGGGGGGGGAAAGAGAGAGGAAGTGTTGCTGGATCGTGGGGGGGGGAAAGAGAGAGGAAGTGTTGCTGGATCGTGGGGGGGGGGAAAGAGAGAGGAAGTGTTGCTGGATCGGGGGGGGGGGGGTGGGGGAAGAAGAGGTGTTGCTGGATCGTGGGGGGGGGGGAGAGAGAGGAAGTGTTGCTGGATCGTGGGGGGGGGAAGAGAGAGGAAGTGTTGCTGGATCGTGGGGGGGGGGGGAAAGAGAGAGGAAGTGTTGCTGGATCGTGGGGGGGGGGGAGAGAGAGGAAGTGTTGCTGGATCGTGGGGGGGGGGAAGAGAGAGGAAGTGTTGCTGGATGGGGGGGGGGGGGGCTGGAGGGGACACCGGTCCTTGAGGGGAGTTGGCGGGTGACTTGGTTGTGTGTTCGGAGGTATCCGCGGCAGAGGCGACATTGCAGATGAAATGCAGGCGTGGAGGAATCTATTTCCCCCGTTAGTGTCTCATAATTTTTGTGCTGTTGGATTTAGGAGTCTGTTTTATAAAGGCACCTGTGCATCACATTACTTTTATTACCACAGCATTTTGTGTGTGTGTTTGAAGCCCACCTGGGATTTTACATAAAGCAGGCTATAAATGTTTTAAAATATTTATATAACGTATGTTTTGCTCATCAAACTCTATAAACAACTTGCATAAAGGATCTCAATGATCTGTTGCAGAATAAGTATAGTCTAAAAAAGAAATTATCCTTATTTAGTTGTGTCCATGGATAAATCCTTCTTATCTGTTCCCTTCTCCACTACTGCCAACTCCAGACTTCGCGCCTTCTGTCTCGCTGCACCCTACGCCTGGAATAAACTTCCTGAGCCCCTACGTCTTGCCCCATCCTTGGCCATCTTTAAATCTAGACTGAAAGCCCACCTCTTTAACATTGCTTTTGACTCATAACCACTCGCCTCCACCTACCCTCCTCTTCTCCTTCCTGTACACATTAATTGATTTGATTATTTTTTGTCTATTAGATTGTAAACTCTTTGAGCAGGGACTGTCTTCTATGTTTGTGCAGCGCTGCGTACGCCTTGTAGCGCTATAGAAATGCTAAATAGTAGTAGTAGTGTGTCATTTAATTAGAATATCACTGCATGTAGTGATATTCGTGGCTATTTTAAATCATCGTTCGATTTGTAATTTACACAGATATTAAAAAAATAAACAAGTACTTACATTCATTACTTTACTGTCCCCATCCCTGTTCCCACACACTCTGACCCCATGTGGTACATAACTGTTTACAGCTTGTGCACAACACCAGAGATCTAGAAAGATGCATTTACTCCTGTACTGTGCAAAAGAACAAGATGGCACATGCCAGGGATGGTGTTAGGGATTGTGACTAGGGCAACTGCCCTTGGCCTCTGACCAGAGAGAGCCCCAAGCCTGCTGGAAGCTGATGAAAGCCCAGCCTGATAGTGGGCTTTGGGTGGGGGGGGGTCCTCTCTCAGATTTCTGCCCTGGATCCCAGCCATGTCTGAAATCAGCTCTGGCAGGATGTACATTTCAAATCTGAGGTACACTAATCACAAGATAGAAAATAAAATTATTTTTTTCTACCTTTTATTTTCTGGTCATCTCTGGTTGTAGATGTAGATAAAGGTGAGCCGGTTGATATTGTGTATCTGGATTTTCAGAAGGCATTTGACAAAGTACCTCATGAAAGACTCCAGAGTTTAATTACACGTTGAGTGAAGAAAAGGTTTCTCCGATTCGTTTTAAATTTACTACATTGTAGCTTCATCGCATGCCCCCTAGTCCTAGTATTTTTTGGAAAGCATAAACAGACGCTTCACAACAAGGCCTACAATAGCCACATTGTCACCTCACCAACCCACTCAGTTATGAACGCGCAACTATATAACTACCCTAATCTCCTTCTTCCTTCTTCTTTCTTCCCTTCCCAATCATTACACATTACTAACTGTATCTACATAGTAACAAAGTAGATGACGGCAGAAAAAGACCTGCACTGTCCATCCAGTCTGCCCAACAAGATAACTCATATTTGCTGCTTTTTGTGTATACCCTACTTTGATTTGTACCTGTCCTCTTCAGGGCACAGACCGTACAAGTCTGCCCAGCACTATCCCTGCCTCCCAACCACCGGCTCTGGCACAGACCGTATAAGTCTGCCCAGCACTATCCTCACCTCCCAACCACCAGCCCTGCCTCCCAACCACCGGCTCTGGCACAGACCGTACAAGTCTGTCCAGCACTATCCCCGCCTCCCAACCACCAGTCTCGCTGCCCACCACCGGCTCTGGCACAGACCGTATAAGTCTGCCCAGCACTATCCCCGCCTCCCAACCACCAGCCCCGCCTCCCGATCTTGACTAAGCTCCTGAGGATCCATTTCTTCAGCACAGGATTCCTTTATGCTTATCCCACGCATGTTTGAATTCCGTTACCGTTTTCATTTCCACCTCCTCCTGCGGGAGGGCATTCCAAGAATCCACTACTCTCTCCGTGAAAAAATACTTCCTGACATTTTTCTTGAGTCTGCCCCCCTTCAATCTCATTTCATGTCCTCCCGTTCTACCACCTTCCCATCTCCGGAAAAGGTTCGTTTGCAGATTAATACCTTTCAAATATTTGAACGTCTGTATCATATCGCCCCTGTTTCTTCTTTCCTCCAGAGTATACATGTTTAGTTCAGCAAGCCTCTCCTCATACGTCTTGTAACGCAAATCCCATACCATTCTCGTAGCTTTTCTTTGCACTGCTTCAATTCTTTTTACATCCTTAACAAGATACGGCCTCCAAAACTGAACACAATACTCCAGGTAGAGTATTTCATCCTGAAATGAAAATGTTAACCTATGTAAGCCACATTGAGCCTGCAAATAGGTGGGGGAATGTGGGATACAAATGCAATAAATAATAATAATAATACCCGTTCAACTCCACTCATTATTTTATAGACCTCTATCATATCTCCCCTCAGCCACCTTTTCTCCAAGCTGAAGAGCCCTAGCCGCTTTAGCCTTTCCTCATAGGGAAGTCATCCCATCCCCTTTATCATTTTTGTCGCCCTTCTCTGCACCATTTCTAATTCTACTATATCTTTTTTGAGATGCGATGACCAGAATTGAACACAGTAGTCGAGGTGCGGTCGCACCATGGACCGATATAAAGGCATTATAACATCCTCATTTTTGTTTTCCATTATAATACAGCAGTGCTCCGTTGTGTCTCAGGGTCTGCTTGATGCCGTTCAGTGAATGAGAGTCCATGTGAATGTGGAATGTGGGAGGGGTGTGTGTGTGTGAATGTATGCTTCTCTGGCTTTGTCTCTCTCTGGGGTTTTAAATACTGAATTCTTTTCCCACACACCGGCCTAATAATTTGGTTTGCTTTGATCCTATGAGGCATATTTTCAAAGCACTTTGGGAGGCTAAGTTCCATATGTTTCTATGGAACTTTGGGAGGCTAAGTGCTTTGAAAATAAGCCTCTATGTCTCCTGATTCACCAAGAAAGTGTGAATTCCTGTGAACTAGCATAGTGGTATATTTTTATTGTTTTCCTGTGCAGATTCTGGTCTGTTTTATTTGTTGAAAGCTTTATTCAAAAATAGGATACTGCCACTATTGTTTGAAACAAATGTTATTTCACCAGCTGAAGTGGCCAAAAACATTCAATAGTTGCTATTTGTATTATATAAATGGAGGGGAAAAAGCCTCTATTCCCGCTTCAGAACATCTGTTATACTACTACTACTACTTATCATTTCTATGCGGGGATGGAATCTTCATTGGCTAAAAAACCTCCAATTGTAACTTTAATAAACAAATAATCACATCTAACGAACACTTATCTTTAGTGCCGCCAATGTAGTTGCAATTTGGTTGCACTCTTGTACGCCCAATGGGGTCCCGTTTCGCCGTCGCAGGCTTTATCAAGGGAACAACCTCATGCTACGTTGTGAATCTGTAGATAAATTAGCCCCTGCACCAATGCCATACTCATGCACTTAGTTACGGTTTGCACTCATTTATCTGACCTACTTGCTATGCTGTGCGATATTATTTAACAAACCAGCATTGCCTAGAAAATGGTGTCTTAAAACTAACACCCTATGATGTCACTGCTGTGTGATTGGTTGGCATATCGTCAGGAAATCTAGAGACAAGATCTTAAAGGGCCCATTCTACAAAAAAGTGGCCCATTGGATCGTAGTGTTCAAACCTTTAGGCTCTAAAGATTTGAGTCTGAAGATCCACCATTGTTCTGCTTGAAGGAGATGTTTAGCTCTGTTCCCACCTCTAATGTCAAATGTAACCTGATTAATTGCAACACAACGGAATTCTGTGAAATCATGCTTTGCAGTGTTGCAATGGGCTACCAAGGGGGAACCTAATTGTTTCCTCTTCAGGCAGGATTTATGTTCCAATAGTCTTGTGTGGAGCTGTCTCATGGTTTAGCCTATATAAATCTTAATACAGGGACATTGTAATAGGTAAACAACATGGTCAGATTTACAATTAGTATAAGAATTTATGTGGTATTTCTTCAAATCGACCGGGTTGATGAATTCCCTATCAAATCGACCGGGTTGATGAATTCCCTACATTCCAACATCATGTTGCAACTGCTGCAGCCATTGCATTTAAAATGGCCCCTTGTCACTGTTGAGTGAAGAACAATTTTCATTCGATTCATTTTAAATTTACTATTTTGTAGCTTCATCGCATGCCCCCTAGTCCTAGTATTTTTGGAAAGTGTAAACAGATGCTGCACGTCTACCTGTTCAACTCCACTCATCATTTTATAGACCTCTATCATCTCTCCCCTCAGTCGTCTTTTCTCCAAGCTGAAGAGCCCTAGCCACTTTAGCCTCTCCTCATAGGGAAGTCGACCCATCCCCTTTATCCCCTTCTAAGGATCTCCAAACCTTAGAAGAATGGTCGAGGGTCTGGCAGTTAAATTTAATACCAAGAAGTGTAGAGTGATGCACTTGGGGTGCAGAAACCCAAAAAAGAGATACCAAATAGGAGGAGAGAGATTAGTAAGTTAGACTCAGGAGAGAGACCTTGGGGTGTTGGTGTCTGAGGATCTAAAGGGGAAGAAACAATGCGACAAGGTGACGGCTAGGCTGCATAGTAAGGGGCATAACCAGCAGAAGAAAGGAGGTGTTGATGCCCCTCAACAAGTTGTTGGTGAGGCCCCACTTGGAGTATTGTGTTCAGTTTTGGAGGCCGTATCTTGCTAAAGATGTAAAAAGACTGGAAGCGATGCAAAGAAAAGCTACAAAAATGGTATGAGATTTGCGTTGCAAACCGTACGAGGAGAGACTTGCTGACCTGAACATGTATACCTTAGAGGAAAGGAGAAACAGGGGTGACATGATACAGACGTTCAAATATTTGAAAGGTATCCGCAAATGAACCTTTTTTGGAGGCGGGAAGGCGGTAAAACTAGAGGATATGAATTGAGGTTGAAGGGGGGCAGACAGGATTAATGCCAGGAAGTATTTTTTCACGGAGAGGGTGGTGGATGTGTGGAATGCCCTCCCGTGGGAGGTGGTGGAGATGAAAACGGTAACGGAATTCAAACATGCATGGGATAAACACAAAGGAATCCTGTTTAGAAGAAATGGAAATGCAAAGTGATGCACTTAGGGAGTAGAAATCCACGGAGACGTATGTGTTAGGCGGTGAGAGTCTGATAGGTACGGACGGGGAGAGGGATCTTGGGGTGATAGCATCTGAGGATTTGAATTCGACAAAACAGTGTGACAAGGCGGTGGCCGTAGCTAGAAAGTTGCTAGGCTGTATAGAGAGAGGTGTGACCAGCAGAAGAAAGGGAGTGTTGATGCCCCTGTATAAGTCGTTGGTGAGGCCCCACCTAGAGTATTGTGTTCAGTTTTGGAGGCCGTATCTTGTGAAGGATGTTAAAAAAATGGAAGCGGTGCAAAGAAAAGCTACGAGAATGGTATGGGATTTGCGTTACAAGATGTATGAGGAGAGACTTGTTGACCTGAACGTGTATACCCTGGAGGAAAGGAGAAACAGGGGTGATATGATACAGACGTTCAAATATTTCAAAGCTATGAATCCGCAAACTAACCTTTTCCGGAGATGGGAAGGCGGTAGAACAAGAGGACATGAAATGAGATTGAAGGGGGGCATACTCAAGAAAAATGTCAGGAAGTATTTTTTCACGGAGAGAGTGGTGGATGTTTGGAATGCCCTCCCGCGGGAGGTGGTGGAGAGGAAAACGGTAACGGAATTCAAACATGTGTGGGATAAACATAAAGTAATCCTGCTCAGAGGGAAGGGATCCCCAGAGGCTTAGCTGGTGGTGGGAGGTGGGGATAGTGCTGGGAAGACTTGTACGGTCTGTGCCAGAGCCGGTGGTGGGAGGCGGGGCTGGTGGTTGGGAGACGGGGATAGTGCTGAGCCGACTTGTACGGTCTGTGCCCTGGAAAGGACAGGTACAAATCAAGGTAAGGTATACACAAAAAATGGCACATGTGAGTTTGTCTTGTTGGGCAGACTGGGTGGACCGTGCAGGTCTTTTTCTGCCGTCATCTACTATGTTACTATGTATAACATCAGCAAAATCTGTCCCTTCATCTCTGAGCACTGTACCAGAACCCTTATCCACACTCTTATCACCTCTTGTCTTGATTATTGTAACCAGCTTCTCACCGGCCTCCTTTTTAGCCATCTCTCTCTTCTTCAATCAGTCCAAAACTCTGCTGCGCGACTCATTTTCCGCCAAAGTCGCTATGCTCACATTAGCCCTCTCCTTAAGTCACTTCACTGGCTCCCTATCCATTTCCACATTCAATTCAAACTTCTCTTGTTAACCTATAAGTGCATTCACTCCGCCACTCCCCAGTACCTCTCCACTCTTGTCTCTCCCTATGCCCCCCCGCCTCGAGTACTCCGTTCTGTAGATAAATCTCTCTTATCTGTCCCCTTCTCCTCTACTGCTAATTCCAGACTTTGTTCCTTTTATCTTGCTGCACCTCACACCTGGAATGGACTTCCCGAGCATGTACGTCTAGCCCCGTCTTTGGCCGTTTTCAAGTCCAAACTTAAAGCCCACCTCTTTACCACTGCTTTTGACTCCTAACCACTACTCACTTGCCCTGTCCTTTTATCCTCACCTCTTTATTCCCTTACCCTTAATTGTTCTGTCTGTTACCTGTCTTATCTAGATTGTAAGCTCTTTGAGCAGGGACTGTTTGTGTATGGTGTACAGCGCTGTGTATGCCTTGTAGCGCTATAGAAAGGATAAGTAGCAGTAGTACACTTGGGGGTTCCAGAGGGGTCTGTGGGGCTGGAGTGTAAATTTTAAGGGGCTTTGACATTAGCTTCAGAACTTAGTACAACAGTGCTGGGCAGACTTCTACAGTCTGTGCCCTGAGAAAGGCAAGGACAAATCAAACTCGGGTATACAAATAAAGTATCATGCAAATGAGTTTATCTTGTTGGGCAGACCGGATGGACCGTACAGGTCTTTATCTGCCATCATTTACTATCTTGTTGGGCAGACTGGACGGACCGTACAGGTCTTTATCTGCCGTCATTTACTATGTTACTATGTATCATAAGTACATAAGTAATGCCACACTGGGAAAAGACCAAGGGTCCATCAAGCCCAGCATCCTGTCTACGACAGCGGCTAATCCAGGCCAAGGGCACCTGGCAAGCTTCCCAAACGTACAAACATTCTATACATGTTATTCCTGGAATTGTGGATTTTTCCCAAGTCCATTTAGTAGTGGTTTATGGACTTGTCTTTTAGGAAACCGTCTAACCCCTTTTAAACTCTGCCAAGCTAACCACCTTCACCACGTTCTCCGGCAACGAATTCCAGAGTTTAATTATGCGTTGGGTGAAGAAACATTTTCTCCGATTTGTTTTAAATTTACTACACTGTAGTTTCATCGCATGCCCCCTAGTCCTAGTATTTTTGGAAAGCGTGAACAGACGCTTCACATTCACCTGTTCCACTCCACTCATTATTTTATATACCTCTATCATGTCTCCCCTCAGCCATCTCTTCTCCAAGCTTTCTTAGCTGCAGCAGCACACTGAGCGGAAGGTTTCAACGTATCATCAGCGATGACACCTAGATGTCTTTCTTGGTCAGTGACTCCTAACGTGGAACCTTGCATGACATAGCTATAATTCGGGTTCCTCTTTCTCACATGCATCACTTTGCACTTGCTCACATTAAATGTCATCTGCAATTTAGATGCCCAGTCTCGTAAGGTCCTCTTGTAATTTTTCACAATCCTCCCGCGATTTAACGACTTGAATAACTTTGTGTTGTTAGCAAATTTAATTACTTCACTAGTTACTCCCATCTCTAGGTCATTTATAAATATGTTAAAAAGCAACAGTCCCAGCACAGACCCCTCTGGAACCCCCAAGTGTACAGGGCTGCGTACGTCTAATAGCGCTTTAGAAATAAGTAGTAGTAACAACCCTTCTCCATTGAGAATACTGACCATTTAACCTTACTCTTTCTTTTCTATCTTTTAACCAGTTTTTAATCCACTATAGGACAGTACATTCTATCCCATGACTCTCCAATTTCCTCTGGAGTCTTTCATAAGGTACTTTGTCAAACACCTTTTGAAAATCCAGATACACAATATCAACTGGCTCACCTTTATCCACATGTTTGTTCACTCCTTCAAAGAAATGTAATAGATTGGTGAGGCAAGATTTCCCTTCACTAAATCCATGTTGGGGTTGCCTCATTAATCCATGCTTTTGAAAATGCTCTGTAATTTTGTTCTTTATAATAGTCTCTACCATTTTGCCCGGCACCAACGTCAGACTCACCTGTCTATAATTTCCTGGATCTCCTCTGGAACCTTTTTTAAAAATCAGCGTTATATTGGCCACCCTCCAATCTTCCGGTACCACGCTTGATTGTAAGAATAAATTACATATTATTAACAATAGCTCCGCAAGTTCATTTTTCAGTTCTATCAGTACTCTGGGATGAATACCATCCTGTCCAGGAGATTTGCTACTCTTCAATTTGTAGAACTGCCCCATTACATCCTCCAAGTTTATAGAGAATTCATTCAGTTTCTCCGACTCGTCAGTTTCGAATACCATTTCTGGCACCAGTATCTCTCCCAAATCTTCCTCGGTGAAGACCGAAGCAAAGAATTCATTTAATCTCTCTGCTATGGCTTTGTCTTCCCTGATCACCCCTTTTACTCCTCGGTCATCTAGCGGTCCAACCGATTCTTTTGCCGTCTTACTGGTACAAAATAAGTACCTGAATATATGTAAACACTTTGAATGTAGTTGCAAAAACCTCAGAAAGACGGTATATCAAATCCCATTTCCCCCTTCTTACTTTTAATATACCTATAAAAATGTTTACTATGTGTTTTTGCCTCCAACGCAATCTTTTTTCGAAGTCCCTCTTAGCCTTCCTTATCAGTGCTTTGCATTTGACTTTTTTTTTTTTTTTTTGTTACATTTGTACCCTGCGCTTTCCCACTCATGGCAGGCTCAATGCGGCTTACATGGGGCAATGGAGGGTTAAGTGACTTGCCCAGAGTCACAAGGAGCTGCCTGTGCCGGGAATCAAACTCAGTTCCTCAGGACCAGAGTCCACCACTCTAACCACTAGGCCACTCCTCCACTCCACTTGACATTCCTTATGCTGTTTCTTATTTTCAGTCGGTTCTTTCTTCCATTTTCTAAAGGATTTTCTTTTAGCTCTAATAGCTTCCTTCACTCACTTTTTAACCACGCTGGCTGTCGTTTGGTCTTCCGTCCTCCTTTTTTAATACGCGGAATATATTTGGCCTGGGCTTCCAGGATGGTGTTTTTGAACAGTGTCCACGCCTGATGTAAATTTTTGGCCCTCGCAGCCGCTTCTCGTAAGTGTCGTTTTCACCGTTCTTCTCATTTTATCATAGTCTCCTTTTTTAAAGTTAAATGCTAACATATCTGATTTCCTGTGTATACTTACTTCAAAGCTAATATCAAATCCGATCATATTATGATCACTGTTATCAAGTGGCCCCAGCACCATTACCTCCCGCACCAGATCATGCGGGAGACTGGGCGGCTAAATGGCAGATGACGTTTAATGTGAGCAAGTGCAAGGTGATGCATGTGGGAAAAAAGAACCCGAATTATAGCTACGTCATGCAAGGTTCCACGTTAGGAGTTACTGACCAAGAAAGGGATCTGGGTGTCGTCGTCGATAATACACTGAAACCTTCTGCTCAGTGTGCTGCTGCGGCTCGGAAAGCGATTAGAATGTTGGGTATTATTAGGAAAGGTATGGAAAACAGGTGTGAGGATGTTATAATGCCGTTATATCACTCCATGGTGTGACCGCACCTTGAGTATTGTGTCCAATTACGGTCGCTGCATCTCAAGAAAGATATAGTAGAATTGCAAAAGGTGCCGCGAAGGGCGACTAAAATGATAGTGGGGATGGGACGACTTCCCTATGAAGAAAGACTAAGGTGGTTAGGGCTTTTCAGCTTGGAGAAGAGAAGGCTGAGGGGAGACATGATAGAGGTATATAAAATAATGAGTGGAGTGGAACAGGTGGATGTGAAGCGTCTGTTCACGCTTTCCAAAAATACTAGGACTAGGGGGCATGCGATGAAACTACAGTGTAGTAAATTTAAAACAAATTGGAGAAAATTTTTCTTCACCCAACGCGTAATTAAACTCTGGAATTCATTGCCGGAGAACGTGGTGAAGGCGGTTAGCTTAGCAGAGTTTAAAAAGGGGTTAGACGGTTTCCTAAAGAACAAGTCCATAAACCACTACTAAATGGACTTGGGAAAAATCCACAATTCCGGGAATAACATGTATAGAATGTTTGTACATTGGGAAGCTTGCCAGATGCCCTTGGCCTGGATTGGCCGCTGTCGTGGACAGGATGCTGGGCTTGATGGACCCTTGGTCTTTTCCCAGTGTGGCATTACTTATGTACTTAATTTAAGCGTATATTATACCACCTGACAATTCAAATACGTCAACATTTCAGCAGGACATGCGGTTGACTAGTTGTGAATATTGTTTCTTAAAGGTGGCTGTAAGAATGTGGTCTGCAGATGAGATTGCTGAACTGTCATATAAACACTACTCTACCAAGTTGCCCAAGCAAGGTATGCCTGATCCCAACCGAGAGTGGACATTGATGGCAGCGGTTGTACAAGTTGAGTCGTCAGACCTTAAGACGGAAAGTGGCCCTAGCCAGGAACCTCCACAGAGTGAGTGCCTTTATTCTGGCGATTGCTTTTCTTTTTAGCGTGCATTACTTTAATCCTTTTTACATTTATTTTTATTTTGATTACACCGCTTTGCTGATATCCTCAAAGAATGGTTAATCAAATTTATTAAACAATATCAAGTGATCGTAAGTGGATAGAAATTGTTTTTAATATTTCAAGTAGGGAATGACACGAGGACAAAGTTTGTCCCCATCCCTGTGCTGTCCCCATAGGCTCCGTCCCTTCCCCATGGGCTTAATTCTCATCTGCAGAAGCCTCAAACACTTATGATTTTATATTTAAATCTTTTTATTAAAGTATAAAAAGGTACCATATTCTGTGCAACTGTTGTTTATAAATCACAAAACAATAATAACCACGAGCAACTATAATAATCCCCCCCCCCCTCTACCCTTCCAACCCCAACAATAGCTGACGTTTACTACCCCAAGGAACCCTAATCCACCCTGTTAAAATGTCCAGAGTACAAAATACAACTCGTTCTATGTGCCCTAGTGGGGGAGAAATATGCCCTACAAAGAACTGTTATGATTTTTTAATCTGTGGATGAATAAGTCATCAACAATCTCAGGATTCAGTCTAGCTCGTCTGTCTTCCACAGTCCTTCCCACAATAGAAAATGGCTTCTCAGAAAATGTGCTGGTAGCAGGAATGCACAGCATCCCCCGTGCAAATTTTGCCAGTTTGTTTGCTTTCAAAGTAGAGAATGACACAGGGACAAAGTTTGTCCTCGCCTTGTCCTTGCAGGCTCTATCTCTTCCCTGTCTCTGTGGTTACCGCAAGTCCCCATCCCTGTGTCATTCTCCTAATTTGAAATAAATAACTTCCAGTCCAGTTGCTAAAAAACTTCCCTTTCACACTCAGTTTTGGCTGCTGCAGACAAACAGTAGCCCAGTTATGTTAACTGTTGCCTTGCCAAGCGAGATTGACTGAAAGCTTATAGTATTCTGTCCCCTGATGAAAGGAGCACTCAGTGAGGACAAGGCCATAGAGGAGAAGATATAAGAGATGCTATCCATAGCTATAGGAACTGTAGAATCACAGGGGAAGAAAAACTGGGTATCGTCAGCTGGAGTGGAGGAGTAGCCTAGTGGTTAGCGACATTGGCAGAAAATAAGTCGTGCAGCAGAATTTTGAGCACATTGAAGGGGAGAGAGATGGCTTAGTGGAAGACCTGTGAGAAGCAAGTTGCAGTAGTCTAAGCAAGAGTGATGAGTTTGGATAAGGGTTCTGGTAGTGTGCTCAGAAAGGAAAGGGCGAATTTTGGTGGTGATATAGAGAAAGAAACAACAGGTTGTAGCAGTCTGCTGAATATGTGCAGAGAAGGAGAGAGAGGAATCGAAGATAACCCCAAGGTTACGAGCTGATGAGACAGGGAGGATGTGAGTGTTATCCACAGAGATAGAGAATGGGGGAAGAGGAGAGGTTGGTTTAGGGAGAAAGGTAAGAAGCTCAGTCTTGGTCATGCTAAGTTTCAGATGGTGATGAGACATCCAGGCAGCAATGTCAGACACGAGTGGAGTTGAATGGGTCGATGTGATGCGTCTGTTCACACTTTCCAAAAATACTAGGACTAGGGGGCATGCGATGAAGCTACAATGTAGTAAATTTAAAACGAATCAGAAAAAATTTTTCCTCAACATATAATTAAACTCTGGAATTCGTTGCCAGAGAATGTAGTAAAGGCGGTTAGCTTAGCGGAGTTTTAAAAAAGTTTGGACGGCTTCCTAAAGGAAAAGTCCATAGACCGTTATTAAATGGACTTGGGGAAAATCCACTATTTCTGGGATAAGCAGTATAAAATGTTTTGTATATTTTGGGGATTTTGCTGGGTATTTGCCTGGATTGGCCACTGTTAGAAACAGGATGCTGGGCTCGATGGACCTTTGGTCTTTCCTAGTATGGCAATACTTATGTACTTGGGTCTGGATTCCTGCTGAGATTTCTGGTGTGGAGAGGTAGATCTGGGAGTCAGCGTAAAGGTGATACTGAAAACCATGGGATGAGATCAGAGCACCAAGGGAAGAAGTATAGATGGAAAAAAGAAGAGTTCCCAAGACAGATCCCTGAGGTACACTAACTGATAATGGGATAGAAGTGGAGGAGGAGCTGCCAGAGTATACACTGAAAGTACGATTAATAAGATTAATATGCCTAACATTTAGGTGCTCATGTCAACCATGGAGCTGGTGTAAGAGTGGCAGGTACCTGCAAGTAGTGAACAGTCCTGCATACGTCCAGCCCACACTTTGCCCGTGTTCTGCCCCTATGTGTGCAAATTATGTGGTTATTTGCGCTGACACACCTGGAGTGTCTGGGATATAGAATTACCCCATCTTTGGCTATGTGGTAAATGCAGAAGGAAACTTAGAAGACAAATTATGTTAAGTTACCATTTACAATTCTTAAAGTACCAGCAAGATTTTAGGAAAGGGTGAATTTTTTTTGATAATTTCTCAATTTCTTTTTCTTAAGTAATCAAAGAAGTTGTTGCTATGGGAACTGGCACAAAATGTATCGGTCAATCAAAAATGAGCAGAATTGGTAAGTAAAATTGGTGTATTTAACCTTTTCTACGTAAAATCTGCACCACTCCTCCCACCCCCTGATAGTGTTAAGCTCTTTAGACCAGGGGTTTTCAACCCAGCCAGTTGAGGTTTTCAGGATATCAGGCACAGCAAAACAGGAATAACCTCTACAGAAGAAGGTTGGCCAAAAGATCATCCACCACAGGAAATGTTGCTTAAAGATACTTTATTCACAGCATCAGTTTATGAACCTGACACAGTCCGTGTTTCAGTGGGACAAACTGCCTGCATCAGGGGTCACAATCAAGCACTGTAAAAACAAAGCCAGATGTATAAAATGCTTTTGCACAAATGCTTGTGAGACTCAGGAAAGCAAAGCAAATAGTGCAGACTTGTATATCGTAAAGGCCGTGAAAAGGTGCAAACCGTACATATTTCTAGTTTTTATTTTATTATAACTATTTTGCTTTTCTTGAGCTGGGAGCAGACTTAAGAGTTGCAAGAGAGTTATAAATGTGCTTTTTCTGAAAAATACCTTTCTACGGCTGTGGTCTGACATTTCTTTTTTTCCACTTTAAATTTTTATTATAATAATTTTGTAACAGTCAACTTTAAGAAAGAACACTTCCGGCTCATTCGTGCCCACACCGGGGCTAATAATTTCTAGACTAATACAACACACTCAAGCTTATCAGCTAGTTGAACTCCTCTGCATTATTTGTTATATAATTAGTCCCTTAAACAACTTCCACACCCCAAATAGACTGTTCACCAATAGTATGCGCCACCCCCCCCCCCCCCCAACCCTCCAACCTCTTCCGGCCCCTTCATAACTTGAGAATGCCCCTTGGTTCTTTGAGGCACTCTCTCTCACCCCTCCCCCACTTAACCCTCCCCTTCCAAGCCCATCAACATCCTCTAATTCTCCATCATCCTAAATGCGTGGTAATCGCTGTTGGAATAACGCCCACCAACCCTTATGTCGCAGAACACCCTCCCTGCGATAAGCCGTAAGGCGCTCCATATGTATTAACTGACCCAATTTGCATTTCCAATCATCCAATGTCGGAAGGTCTACCTTCTTCCAATGCTGTGCTATAAGGCACTTGGCTGCTGCCAACCCCCATCACAGCCATTTGCTGTCCTCCCAAGAATCCCGCTCGTTATACAAACCCAAGAGGCATACCACAGGACTACACACCAATGATGCTTCAATGAATATTACTAACGCTTTCTTCCTTAGCGTCCCTCCGGACCGGACCAGGATTGGACTGATGGGTTGTGCTCGCCTACCAGCAGGTGGAGACTGAGAAAAACTCTGACTCTAGAGAGCCAATAGGAGCCCTGGCCATGTGACCTTAGCCCCAGTATTTTCTCAGTCTCCCAGCAGGTAGGAAGCGAGCCCATTAGTCTCTCTCTTTCTCTTTTAGAGGTTTACAATAAGAACAACATTGCTACCTCTTCTTCTGTGCCTAGGAATTCTCTGTTAGACGCTGGTCAGGTAGGGACTTCTTTTCCTTTCTTTCTTTTACAGCCTCTGGGGGTGTCAAACTTGGATGTCTCCGGGTCCCTCCCCCCTTCCTCCCCATCTCCCATACGTAGCTGGGAAGGACTACCCTTTGTTTAGAAAGGTGTATGTCTTTGGGAGAGGCAGCCACTATAGAAAGTTAAATCTTATAAGCATTTTAAGGAGCAAGCTACATCCCCCGGCTTCTAACGAGCAGACAGCTATGTGTTGTTCTATTACTCTTCAGCGGAGTTTTCCCCATTACTTTAACGAGCAGGCAGCTCTGGTTGCTGTTTTAGGTGTCTATTTTATCTAGCTGGTTAAAAAAAAAAAAAAAAGAGGCAGCAGTAATTTGGAGGAGTTTAGGTGTAAAAAAAAAAAAAAAAAAATTAAAGACAACTTGTCCCCACTGACTGAATGAGCAGACAGCTCCGTTTGATTGCATGGGAATGCTGTGAGTCAGCTGTGTAAAAAAAAAAAAAAAAAAGAGTAAGCAGCAGCATTTTGTTTTCAGCCCTCTTTGAGTTGAGCTGTATTTTATTTAGCACTGCCGTTTGTGTTCTTCCCTAAGCGGTTTGTTCGGCGGAGCAGGGCTTAAAAAAAAAAAAAAAAAAAAAAAAGAGAGATTTTGGCGCGAATCGGGTACGCGCGTGCACGCGCACGCGCATTACCGTCATGTCCGAGAAGCTGAGACGCGCTGTATGCCAGCGTCGGGGATCTCCTCTTCCGGCTCCTGTAAATATTGTGCGCCGCTGGGGGGTGCGTCGGGACTTTCTTTTTCGCCGTCTTCGGGCCGTTTGGGGCTGATCTTTCTCAGGAGTCGCCTATGTTCTTTAGGGGGGTCATTTCTTTGCTTTTTATGTTTTTAATGTTGAGTAGCTGGTTGCTGTAGCCTAATAGTCAGCACTACAGTCTCTGAAGCTGCTACTACTACTATTTATCATTTCTAAAGCGCTACTAGAAAAACGCAGCGCTGTACACTTGAATATGAAGAGACAGTCCCTGCTCCTCAGATCTTACAATCTCATTAGGTCAGACAGAACAAACAAGAGATAAGGAGATTTTAAAGTGAGCAGGTTTAAAATAAGGGTCCTGAACAGAGTGAATAAGGGTTAGGAGTTAAAAGCAGCATCAAAAGGTGGGCTACAGAACTGGGTGCAGGTCCCAGTTTTAGTAATTTATTTCTCTTTCTGGGACTCCTGTATGTCTGTGTCCCACTATATATGCATTACTTGGCCAGCCTGTTTGATGTTTGTTTCTTTATAATCTCAGGTGGCGTTTGTCTGTGGGCTAGGAGCCAACTTTTCAAAATTATTGGGGGTGCTAAGTCCAATGAAAATGACCCCTCCCTGGACATATACATGAGTTTTTCTCAATATCGGGGGTGCTCAAGCACCCACAGAGTCGGCTCCAATGTGACTGTGGGAAGGTAGTTCACAGTTGTGTTTTTTTTGTTATAGCATTTTTCGAAAGGTTGCTTTCCATACCAGGATATTTCCTATATGTTAGCTATACGTTTGTTCTTCCACAGGCATGGGGGCAGTAAGGATGTTATCATAGGTACATGCCACTCTCACCTGTTTAACTTTGTGTCATGAAATCATAGTTGCAGGCTACTCTTACATGACAGTCATCTTCTTATTTCCTCTGTCCAGGAGTTCTTGCGGTTTTATTTTTAGATGGTTATGCTTTTCATTTCGCCTCCTTTCTCTATCGCTCTCACGGCAAGGCATGTGAAGTAGGGGTCTCCCTACATAGACTCTTGGATCTTAGACCATTTTCTCTCTTGATTCTTCCGAATGCAATTTTAATTTCTAGTTCCTAAGAATGGATCTCCCTTCCTCCTATTTGGAATCTCACTGCCGTCATGCGCACTCTCAATGTCTCAAATCTTTATCACAAGAACCTAGTTCCTAAGAAGGAATTTTCCTTCCTCCTATTTCAATTCTAAATGCTGTCAAGAGCGCTCTCAAAGTCTCAAGTCTTTTTCATGAAAGCCTTCGATCCATAGTGAAGCTTCGTGCAGCACATTTTTTGATACAAACTTTTCTGCATATTTCTCTTAGGAGAGTTTCTGAGAAGGATAGAGCCCGGTGTGAAGGAAGCTAAGCAGGGTCCGCCCAGGCTGGGTCCTGGAAGTGTGACCAGCTCACAATGCGCAATAATGTCCCTTCACGACACTGTTTTCCAGTCTCTAAAAGTTCATCATAGTTATGCTACCCCTCAGAAAAGGGGAGATTCTTCTTCACTCATGGCGAGTCAGCTAGCTATTAAAAAAAACAAACAAAAAAAAAAAAACCTCTTGTCGACAAGTCAGCAAGTCGCAGACCGAGAAGTGCAATTTTTATGGTTCTCAGGATGCCTAGTACTGGTGGTCAAGAGTCATCTAAATATTTCGCAGTCTCCACAATATTTTGGGGTTACATGCGACATAGTTGCAAGGTTTTTTTCCCCTGGGCAATTGCCTTTTGCAGTCTCATGAGCTGCACTCCCGTGCTCTTTATCTTTTTGAGTGTTCTGAAGCATTTGCAGCTTCCCTTTTGTTTTTTTCCCCGAGACTGCTGCTCTTTTCGGCATTAGTTGAGTAGGACATTCCTCCTGGCATTTGGTTTTACTTCCAGGACTACCATGTGGTCTCTTTACTTTGCAACTTAATTTTTTCCTTCTTGGCTCTTGGCATTCGGTTTGCTTTCAGGATTACCATGTGGTCTCTTTACATTGCAACTAGGGGACTGTCAGTCGCTCTCGGAGCAAGGAGGTATCCCTGAGGGCTAGCGTTTTATTCTGAGCACTCTGTCTTTGGTCAGCATTGTTGCCATGTTATGTTAGTCCGGAATGCTCTTTCTGTACTCTCATAGGACTGTTATCATCTTAGGTTTCTTCAAAGACTCAATCCTGCTCTCTGGCAGGACTGTTTCTAGCTTATGTTCTTTCAGAATGGTCTTCGGTCTCCTGGTAGGTCTGTTGCCTTCTTAGGCTACATATTGAGGCCCCTGGTAGGTCTCTGGTCTTCTTGTGTATTGAAGGTACATCCTTTCCTCGGACAGTTCTACTATCTGGTCATTCTGTTTCTTTACAGGGCTTGCATGTGCCCCCCTTTACACGATTGACATGTATGTCATTTTATTTTTGCATGTTTTCACTTTTCTCTGTAAGCTGCCTAAGGGGTAATCTAGCGAACAGTGCAGTGAGATGTCATCGGGGAGGCCCAGCTTTGGTTCTCACTCTGACTCTAATCGTCCTGCCTCCTAGGTGGGTTCACATCCGCACTGACGTTTGGTTTATTTCATGGCTGATGTCTGTTTTATTCAAGGGGAGTCATTTGTATGGATCTACCATCTGACCAGCCCTGTAGCATGCCATCCCCTTCTGGCATGGTGGCCTTCTCTTCAGGTCGGGCATTTCGCTTAGATATTTGGATCTCAGGGGCGTAACCCTTATGTTTTTTGTTTGTTTGTTTTTTTTTTTTCCTTGCAGATATACCAGGCTGCCTTTTAGGTTGTCATCTTGACTTTTTATGGAGCCGAGGGGGTTTTCTGTTTTCTCTAGAGGACCTTCTCTCTTCCCCAGTCCGGCCTCTTTGTTTCTCTCTTGCTCAGGCTGGTGCATGCTCTCAGTCTGGGACAGGCATTCAGCCTTGCTAAGCAGGATGGCATCTTTTGTAGTTGCAGTATTCTCTTCTCAGCTTTTAGCCTCTGTGCCTTAGTGACATTGTCAGAGGGACAGGGTGTTATTCTTCTTCGCACGATAATTCAAAATCATCTTGTTTCCTTTAAGGTTTTTTTCTCCTTTCAGACACTGTTGTTAGTAGGCATGGCTTCAGCTAGCAGGGTCAGGACTGCAAGTTTCTCTCATACAGGTTTTCTTTTTTTCCAATCAGCTAGTACGTCTAGGTAAGAGGTACTTCTTCACCTGGGTATTTCTTTTTCACTCTACCTTAGTTTTCCATTTTTCATCTTTTCCAATCACTTTTTTCTTACTGGTCTGGACTCTTCTACTGGCGTTCAAGATCACAGGAAATTATATGCTTTATATATGCTTTACATATTAAAACAGATCTTATATATTTAGAGAGCTGTTACAAGCTATTTGGTCCTTCCTTTTGGTACTTCTAGTCAAGGTAAGGTTGCCGTTGTTTCGGCCTCACTATATCTCGACGTATTAAGGAATTCATACCTTCTATTTGTCTACTCACTGGGGGACCATTTCCTGAGAGTGTTATAACATATGCTCCATCTTGAGAAGCGGGGTTCTTTCCTTCGCACAGCGAGTTTTGGTGCACTAGGTGCACATTTTGTACGGTGCCATTTTGAGCTTATCTTCATTCTCTTTTGATTGATATACACTCTACATGTTCATTGTCGCCAGGAGGTGATCTATGCAACTCGGAGATGCTTAGGGGTTTGAAAGGGTCCCTCCCTTAAGGTTACTGCTTTGGTACTTCCCATCAGTCCAATCCTGGTCCGGTCCGGAGGGACGCTAAGGAAGGAGAAATTAGATCTTACCTGCTAATTTGCTTTCCTTTAGTCCCTCCGGACCGGACCAGGCCCCTCCCATATTTTGTCACTTTTTCAAGGGGGTATTAAAAAAAAAAAAAAAAAAAAAAAAAAAAAAGACGCTTGTACATATATAGGACTTTAAGTGGACCATGCCACGTCTCTGGTCGGAGTTGCTGGTGGGTTCAGTTGCTGGAATATATGTGTATGTATGTATTTATATATCTATCTATATATGTATGTATATATCTATATATGTATAGAACTTTGAGGTCCTTAGCACTTCTGTGCTGAGAGTTGCTGGTGAGTTCTAATTCAAGTGAGCCATACCACTTCTCTGGTAGGAGTTGCTGGTGAGCTTTCCTACAAAAGGGACATACCACTTCTCTGGTGAGAGTTGCTGGGGTACCCAATTGCTGGTATATATATATGTGAACCTTTAAATAAGCCATGCTAGTATATATATGTGAAACTTTAAGTAAGCCATACCACTTCTCTGGTGAGAGTTGCTGGTGAGCTATAAGACAAGTGAGCCTTACCACTTCTCTGGTGAGAGTTGCTGGTGAGCTATAAGACAAGTGAGCCATACCACTTCTCTGGTGAGAGTTGCTGGTGAGCTATAATACAAGGGAGCCATACCACTTCTCTGGTGAGAGTTGCTGGTGAGCTGTAGGACAAATCGGGCCATACCACTTCTCTGGTAAGAGTTGTTGGTGAGCTCTGATACTTGGCATTGCCGAGTGCTTTGTGGCTGCTAGGATTCCATACGGCACAGATGGTCTTTCTTTCTTTCTTTCCTGCTTTGTTATTCAAATACTGAGGCTAAGGTCACATGGCCAGGGCTCCTATTGGCTCTCTAGAGTCAGAGTTTTTCTCAGTCTCCACCTGCTGGTAGGCGAGCACAACCCATCAGTCCAATCCTGGTCCGGTCCGGAGGGACTAAAGGAAAGCAAATTAGCAGGTAAGATCTAATTTCTCCATAATGGCCTACCAGAAGGGAACCACTCTTGGGCAGGTCCACCATATATGTAGAAAAGAACCCAGCTGGGATTTACACCTCCAGCATATGTCTGATGTAGCAGGGTACATCCGCTTCAATCTCTCAGGTGTGTAATACCATCTGGATAAGACTTTGTATGCATTTTCCTGCACCAAAACACATACCGAAGCTTTCTGAACCTCACCGCAAATAACTTCCCACTCCTGATCAGAAAAACGGCAATTTAAATCTTCCTCCCAGGCCCCCTGAAAACCAGAAATGTATGTATGACTAATATTGGTCGGGGCACCCTCCTCAACAAAAGCCACAGGTTTTCCAGACTTTCCAGCACTTGAGGGTTCTCCCCCCTCCAACCCAGTGTCCCCACAAAGTGTTGAATCTGTAAATAGGAAAAAATATCTCCCCCGGGCAGGCCATACATGGAGCACAGCGTATCAAAACTCTTCATCCTACCCCCCTGCAGCACAGCTCGGAAATTCAATATACCCATTTGTTCCCACCGCACAAATATGGCATTTTCTCTCCCAGCCCCAAATTTTGGCTCCCATCGCAAAGACGCAAGTGTAGACACCCTATCAGTCTGGCCCCATTTCCTCCGCACTTCTCCCCACAGTTCCACCAGATGATTCACAAACGGATTTTGTATCCCAGCCAAAATCATTCCCACTCCTTCAGTAGTCCACAAGTAGGAACTCGTTGGCCTATGAGGGCTATACGACTGCTCCACCTGACTAGCTGGCTTTGTTTTCCCCCTCTCCCAGTCTATAATCATCCGCAGTTGGGCAGCAAAATAATACCACTCAATATTGGGCACCGCTCTACACCCCTCTCAGGAGCCCCCCACAATAGACATCCTGCCAAACGGGGATGTCTGCCCTCCCAAATTAACTGTGACAGAAAACCCCTCGGAACCGCCACTGGCAGTGACTGAAACAGAAATAACAATCTAGGCAGCAAATTCATCATCACCACTGCCATATGCCCCCACCACAAAAGCCACAATCCCTTCCATCGGGATAACTCCACCCGAATTTGGTCCATGATCCTCTCATAATTTAAACTGTAAACCCTTCTCAGATCCCTGGGAATCTGAATCCCCAAATATCGAATGTGATTCTTGGCCCATTTGAAACCAAACAGTGCTCTCAATCTACTCTCTTCCATGTGGGTTAGAGAAATCCCCAATAGCTCACTTTTATCCATATTAACCTTTAAACCAGCATATCTTTCAAATTCCCCAAGGATCTCCAACACCATAGGTAGCATCTGCTCCAGATCCACCACATAAAGTAGCACATCATCCGCAAACAGCGCAATACGATGTTCCATCTCCCCACCCCCAACCCCAAACAATTCAAAAAAGTCCTCACGAACCAGGTAAACCACAGACTCCAAAATGGGCTTTTCCCCACGGATAAAGGAAACATCCTACTCACCCCGCTGCCAAAAGATGCCAAGAAAAACACAATGGGCCTAACCAATTATCACCCAGTTGCATCCATTCCGCTCATAACCAAACTGATGGAGGGCATAGTGACGAAACAACTAACCGAATACCTAACTAAACACTCAATTCTACATGAGTCCCAATCAGGATTTTAATCAAATCATAGCACCAAAACTGTACTAGTGTCTGCAATGAATTCATTCAAAAAAACAATTGCAACTGGTAAGAACATACAGTGGTGGAAATAAGTATTTGATCCCTTGCTGATTTTGTAAGTGTGCCCACTGACAAAGACATGAGCAGCCCATAATTGAAGGGTAGGTTATTGGTAACAGTGAGAGATAGCACATCACAAATTAAATCCGGAAAATCACATTGTGGAAAGTATATGAATTTATTTGCATTCTGCAGAGGGAAATAAGTATTTGATCCCCCACCAACCAGTAAGAGATCTGGCCCCTACAGACCAGGTAGATGCTCCAAATCAACTCGTTACCTGCATGACAGACAGCTGTCGGCAATGGTCACCTGTATGAAAGACACCTGTCCACAGACTCAGTGAATCAGTCAGACTCTAACCTCTACAAAATGGCCAAGAGCAAGGAGCTGTCTAAGGATGTCAGGGACAAGATCATACACCTGCACAAGGCTGGAATGGGCTACAAAACCATCAGTAAGACGCTGGGCGAGAAGGAGACAACTGTTGGTGCCATAGTAAGAAAATGGAAGAAGTACAAAATGACTGTCAATCGACAAAGATCTGGGGCTCCACGCAAAATCTCACCTCGTGGGGTATCCTTGATCATGAGGAAGGTTAGAAATCAGCCTACAACTACAAGGGGGGAACTTGTCAATGATCAAGGCAGCTGGGACCACTGTCACCACGAAAACCATTGGTAACACATTACGACATAACGGATTGCAATCCTGCAGTGCCCACAAGGTCCCCCTGCTCCGGAAGGCACATGTGACGGCCCGTCTGAAGTTTGCCAGTGAACACCTGGATGATGCCGAGAGTGATTGGGAGAAGGTGCTGTGGTCAGATGAGACAAAAATTGAGCTCTTTGGCATGAACTCAACTCGCCGTGTTTGGAGGAAGAGAAATGCTGCCTATGACCCAAAGAACACCGTCCCCACTGTCAAGCATGGAGGTGGAAATGTTATGTTTTGGGGGTGTTTCTCTGCTAAGGGCACAGGACTACTTCACCGCATCAATGGGAGAATGGATGGGGCCATGTACCGTACAATTCTGAGTGACAACCTCCTTCCCTCCGCCAGGGCCTTAAAAATGGGTCGTGGCTGGGTCTTCCAGCACGACAATGACCCAAAACATACAGCCAAGGCAACAAAGTAGTGGCTCAGGAAGAAGCACATTAGGGTCATGGAGTGGCCTAGCCAGTCACCAGACCTTAATCCCATTGAAAACTTATGGAGGGAGCTGAAGATGCGAGTTGCCAAGCGACAGCCCAGAACTCTTAATGATTTAGAGATGATCTGCAAAGAGGAGTGGACCAAAATTCCTCCTGACGTGTGCAAACCTCATCATCAACTACAGAAGACGTCTGACCGCTGTGCTTGCCAACAAGGGTTTTGCCACCAAGTATTAGGTCTTGTTTGCCAGAGGGATTAAATACTTATTTCCCTCTGCAGAATGCAAATAAATTCATATACTTTCCACAATGTGATTTTTCGGATTTAATTTGTGATGTGCTATCTCTCACTGTTACCAATAACCTACCCTTCAATTATGGGCTGCTCATGTCTTTGTCAGTGGGCAAACTTACAAAATCAGCAAGGGATCAAATACTTATTTCCACCACTGTATTACAATTTGACATGTCTAGCGCTTTCGACATGGTTGATATACTCATATCACCCCTCTCCTCAAGTCACTTCACTGGCTTCTGATCAGATACCGCATACAGTTCAAGCTTCTCCTACTAACCTACAAATGCACTCGATCTGCAGCCCCTGCTTACTTCTCTACCCTCATCTCCCCTTACGTCCTTACCCGTAACCTCCGCTCTCAAGACAAATCCCTCATTACCCTTCTCCACCACCGCCAACTCCAGGCTTCGCCCTTTCTGCCTCGCCTCACCCCATGCTTAGAACAAACTCCCTGAGCCCATACGCCAGGCCCCCTCCCTACCCATCTTCAAATCATTGCTCAAAGCCCACATCTTCAGTGTCGCCTTTGGCACCTAACCACTACACCTCTACTCAGGAAATCTAGACATTTCATCCTTTAGATTGTAAGCTCCTTTGAGCAGGGACCGTCTTTCTTTGTTAATTTGTACAGCGCTGCGTAACCCTAGAAGCGCTCTAGAAATGTTTAGTAGTAGTAGTAGTAGTAGTGATCATGGAATATTACTTCATATACTAGAATACTTTGGAGTTGGAGGCCCAGTTCTCAAATGGTTTGAGGGATTTCTCACCACCAGATTTTACCAAGTAACAACGAACGCTGAAAGATCACCTCCATGGATACCGGAATGCGGAGTACCTCAAGGATCCCCCCTCTCACCAACTCTTTTCAACCTAATGATGACACCATTAGCCAAACTCTTAGCTAATCAAAACCTTAACCCATACATATATGCAGACGATGTCACAATCTACATCCCGTTCAAACATGACCTAAACGAAATCACCAAAGCCTCCGAATCATGCACTCCAGGGCAGATTCATTCCAGCTAAAACTCAATGCAGAAAAAACTCAATGCCTAGTACTTACCTCCCAGTACAACACAAACAACTACTCCACCATAACCACACCATACTACACTCTTCCCATTTCAGAAAATCTGAAGATTCTTGGAGTCACTATCGATCGAAACCTTACACTTGATACCCACGTAAAGAACACGATGAAAAAGATGTTTTACTCGATGTGGAAACTCAAAAGAGTAAAACCTTTCTTCCCGAGAAACATTTTTCGTACCCTGGTACAGTCAATGATAATAAGTCATCTGGACTACTGTAACACCTTGTACACTGGCTGCAAAGAGCAGACTATTAAAAAACTCCAAACTGCTCAAAATACCGCAGCCAGACTCATATTTGGAAAAACTAAATACGAAAGTGCGAAACTCTTAAGAGAAAAACTACACTGGCTCTCTCTCAAGGAACGCATTGAGTTTAAAATCTGCACGACCGTACACAAAATCATTCATGCAAATGCCCCACTCTACATGTTAAACCTAGTGGACCTTCCACCCAGAAATGCCAAAAGATCAGCCCGCAAATTCCTCAACCTGAACTTCCCCAGCTGTAAAGGACTTCAATATAAACAGGCATACGCCACTACCTTCTCGTACAGAAGTACACAGCTATGGAACGCACTGCCCACAGCCTTGAAAATCATGGACAATCTAATCAACTTTCGCAAATCTTTGAAGACACATCTCTTCAACAAAGCCTACAAGAAGAACCATTAATGACTCAATTCACCACCCAACCCACCCAAGTATTAAAATACACCTCTTACACCACCCTATCTAACACTTACTTCTCTAATCCCTCTTACATCTTCTGCTTACAACCAATTGTATCTAAGATCCTGTCATGACTATGTCATAACACTCTGTAAGCCACATTGAGCCTGCAAATAGGTGGGATAATGTGGGGTACAAATGCAATAAATAAATAAATAATACTCCGAAGATCTGGATGTTGACGTATCATTTCTGCTAATGGCTCTATGTACAGTGCAAATAGAAGGGGCGACAAGGGACATCCCTGCCTAGTCCCCCTACCAATTGGAAAAAAAAGATGTATGTCCCCCATTAATATTAAGGCATGCCTTCGGATTTGCATATAAGGCTGCCAGCCGGGTACCAAAATTATCTCCAAGGCCCATGCGATTCATCACTGCTCGCAAAACCCCCCAACTGACCCGGTCAAAAGCCTTTTCTGCGTCTATGGCTAACATAGCTGTACTAGACCGGAGTGGCCTAGTGGTTAGGGTGGTGGACTTTGGTCCTGGGGAACTGAGGAACTGAGTTCGATTCCCAGCACAGGCAGCTCCTTGTGACTCTGGGCAAGTCACTTAACCCTCCATTGCCCCATGTAAGCCGCATTGAGCCTGCCATGAGTGGGAAAGCGCGGGGTACAAATGTAACAAAAAAAAATATATTAAATGAAGAGTACGTCTTATGTTATCCCCTACCTGCCTCTTTGGGATAAATCCAGATTGATCTATTTGAATCAATTTCGGCAGTACCCTAGCCAATCTGTTAGCCAGGATCTTAGCCACTATCTTTGCGTCCACATTCAGAAGTGAAATAGGTCTATATGAACCACAAACAGTGGGGTCTTTCCCAGGTTTAGGCAGGACCGTTACCCCAGCTTCAGACATGGATACCAGGAGCCCATTGCCCTCCAAAACACCATTACCCACTTGCACCAATAAATCTCCTTCTCCTCCACAAAACACTTGTAAAACCTCACTGAGTATCCATCTAATCCTGGGGCCTTACCATTAGGAAAGCCTTTTTATCACCCCCTCTACCTCCTCTAGTCTAATAGATTCCCCAAGCTGAGCCCTTTCAGATTCATCCAATCATTGTAATGGAACCTGATCCAAATAATGAGCTATTTCTGCAGCCGATGCACCCTCAGAGGCACTATATAAGTCTTGGTAATATTGCACAAAGCATTTTCCAATATCTGATTCAGCATAGTGCCAACCTCCCCCACCATCTTTCAACTTTTGGATAAGGGAGTGCCCTCTCCTTGCCCATAAATAACGGGCCAACATTGCACTTGATTTATTGGCAAACTCAAAATATTTCTGCTTAGTTCTCATGAAATGAACGACTGCCATCTGCAATTGTGTTGTAGGGTTTCGTTTGTGCAGCTTTTCTAAGTGTAATAACCTCATATGCAAAGTTAGTGAGTGTTGTCCTTTTTCCCTTTTCTTGCGCAATCCCCACTTAATCAAGGCCCCCCTCACCACTACCTTCAACGCATCCCATAACACCCCGTCAGTTACTTCCCCATTGACATTAAAGAGACGGAACTCTTGAATATTAAGCTTAATATCTTCCTTCACTTTCTCATCGCCTAGCAGTGACTCATTCAGTCTCCAGACTCCTTGTCGCCTGCAATGACCCAGCCTAGTTAGTTTAATCCACATTGGCGCATGATCAGAAACACAAATTGTCTCTATCTCAGCCGCCTCCACCATATGCCATCCAATACGATGCACCCACAACCCATCTATACCGGGAATAGGTCTGCGCTACATGCGAGTAAAAGGTGTAATTCCGCTGCACCCCATGTAGCAACCTCCAACAATCCACCACTTCCAGCCCCTTCATAAATTGCAACAATGCCTTCCGCCCAGGACCACTCTGCTGCCCTCCTCCTGTCGAATGGTCTAACCTTGCATCCGGGGCGAGATTAAAATCCCCCCCCTACCACTACCTGCCCTCCCACAAATCCCAGAATCTCTCTTTTTAATATTTGAAAGAATTTCTTCTGCCCCACATTCGGTGCATACATATTGATCAATGTCAGATCCTTGCCCTGCAACCACCCTCTAAGGGCCACACAGCGCCCACTAGTATCTCGAAACACCTTTTTAATCACAATCCCACAGTTTTGTCTTATCAATATGGCCTCTCCCCCCCCCCCCCCCCCCCCCCCATCCTCTTTGGTCCTTCTCCCTGATGTACCACCACTTCTCGAAAAGGCCTACAACGCAGCATGTGAGTATCTCTTGGTCTTAAGTGTGTTTCTTGCAAAAACCTTACATCCCACTTCAGCCTGCTCAACTCCTTAAATACTCTACTGCGCTTCCCCTGATTATTGAACCCGTTCACATTCCATGTACCCACCAGTAAGGTCTCTTCCCCTCCCCCCCACTCCAAACCCACTCTCCCCTGCTTTAACAAATCCACAGTCCCTCCCCCTCCCTTTAGCCGATCTCTCTATCAGTAGATCAGCCATCCCATGAGGAATAAGCACACTCTCCCGGGCTTTGGCCTCACAACAGTCCATCCCCTGTCCTCCCGTCACCCCACACTCCCCCACATCCGCTACATTCACTTAACCATTACCCTCTTGTCTAGCATCCCTCCACCCTTCCACCCCCAGACCCACACAATTATATTTCACACACCCAAAATCCCTCCAATTCAATCTCTCAGCTCACCCCTCACAATGTTCCAACATGCTCCCCACTCTCACCAGGGTGCCGTGCCTCCTCTCCCCTCCCCTCCCCTCTTCCCACCCGACCCCCTATGCATAGCACCCCCTGAAATGGTTGCTTATCTGCATAATGTCCTCAGCGAATTAATCAATCTGTCGCCAGTCCACTTAAGTCTGTTCCCCTTCAGGAAGCCTGCTTATCAGATTTCTTTCCGCGATCCACCACCGTCTGCCACGCTGAATCCGCTCTGGGTTCCTTGGCGGTCTCCGATAACTCCGTCTGTACTGGATCACCTCTACACCCCAAAGATCGCAATGTTGACCAGGCATCACCTGGGGTCTTTACTTTGCGTGACTTCCCATCCACCGTTAGCCACATCGCAAAGGGGAATAGCCACCTGTAGCGGATCCCCTTTGACCTCATGAATATCGTGACTTCTCTAAAGGATTGACGCTTTTGTAAAGTAGTCCATGTCAGATCTTGAAACACTCCAATCTTGCAGTTCTTCCAAAGAATCTTTTTTTGCTGCCTCACTTTAGACAATATCTGCTCCTTCGTGGGAAAATCAGCGAAACACACTACAGTGTCCCTTGGGTTGGAATCTCGCTGCGGGCCAGCCACTCTGTGCACTCTCTGGATGTGGAGGTCTGGTAATTGACCCCCTTCCTCGGAATTCAATATGTGCCCACACAGCTCTTGAATCACTGCTTCACATTTGCTGAACATAGCCAAGTCTGGGATTCCTTTAAATCTCAAATTATTTCGGCACGACCTATTCTCTAGATCTTCCAACTGCTCCTTTAGTTGTTGCACTTCCACCGTGTCAGCATTCACTACTTTATGGAGTTTTCCCATGTCCTGCGTTTCCATCCCCTCCTCCAACTCACCGACATGCGTTCTCAGGTCGCGGATTTCAACCCTAATTTCTCTCAGGGCATTTTGGACATCCTTTCAGACCCCTGCCAGATCAGCCTTCAAGTCCTAAAACCAACCCACCACATCCGATTTAGTAATCTCACCAGCATCCTCCAGTCCTTCCTCAGCATGCTCCTCCTCGGCTACAGCTGGAATTGCCGCCATCTTGGACTTGCTCGGCTCTGGCCCCGCCGAGACCGCCGGCGTTTTTTTGCTTCCGTCGTGAAACGGAATCACCCCATCCCCTTCGGCAGCATAGTTCTGGGACCTCTCCCCTGCAATCCAAGCTTTGAGATGCTGCTCAAATCTACAGGATTTGCTCACTTTTAATAGCGCCCGAACGGAGCTCTGCGTTCAAGCTACCATCCCGGTCCGTGACGTTACTTCCTCCTGTGGTCTGACATTTCACCTGTGCTAACTTGTGATAAGTTGCTGGTCAGCCACTAAGAGCCAGAGACTCCTATGCCTGCTGTATCCAGATAAACAATCAGAAGGAGAAGTAAGTGGGTGTGGGTAAAAACTGTAAGCTAAGCAAGAGGGTGAGGGGGGGGGGTAGTATGAAGAGTATGCATACCGAGGACGTAGGTCAACCCATATCAAATGAAAACTTATGCTTACGTGCATGAGAGGCCCTAACTGCCAATATAATAAGGGAATACATGATAGAATTTGATGGAACATCGTTCAACAGGAAACAGAATATCCTGGAAAGATGATCTCTCATTGTTAGATTAGATTCAGCAATCACTCCCAATGTTTTAATGTTATTTTTAATCTCCACTTTCTGACCATCAATTTGAAAACTCTTCGGTATTCCTACCATAATGTGACTACTCAAAAATAATACCTGTGTTTTTAGTCATGTTCAGTTTTATTCTATTGGCTTCATCCAAATATTAATCAGATGCAAATAAAGATGCTATCCTGTAGGAACTGTAGAATCACAGAGGAAGAAAAACTGGATATTGTCTATATCCTATAGTTTATTCATAAACTACTCATCAATAAACATAGGGGTTGCAGAAAGATGTTAAAAAGTGTCACTTATTTTCATCGCACGCTAAAAACACTAGTGTGTCTTTGTAAAAGGGGTCCTAAGAGAGGAGGTGGCAAGCTGAGAAGCATTTTCTGTGTGCACAGAGGCTGAAGCTGTAACTGGGGCGACAGCTTTCATGACACGATGTTTCCGAGCCATACTGCAGTTGCAGAAGTATTTGCATCTGTAGAAAGAAAACAGAAAAAGTCTTAGCAAAGTCCCTAACTTTTGCTCCGCTTCCTGTAGGCTAAAAGTAGCAGCTGTTTTCTTTTATGTAAGGTCTAACCCTCAGAAGTGCAGGGACTTCAAAAGAGATTATTTAGGTCACCTCTGCTTTTGAAATGGAGGTAAAAAAGAAATCTTGGAGCAAGCAAGCAAAGAAGTTCCTTAAAGAGAAAATTAAACTAAATCCTCTCTACTAAGGTATGAAAAATAAATAAAACGGTTTTCCCAGCAATATAAAATTAGAATTTAAATTAACCCATCCCTAAAATAAATTCATTGAGGGATTTACGTAGATCATGTAGATGTTGGAAAGGGCGTGGAGGAAAACCAAGAGCGATGATCAGAAACTGAAATAGGTACTTATAAATTTGTAGTAACAGAGGCTAAGAAAGTCTATTATCAGACATTAATAGGAAAAGAACAATCAGATAATAAAGTATTATTCAAAATCTTTAGATCTTTGACAAATTATTTATCTGTTACTCAAATATCAGAAGAATTGCAACCTTCAATGGAGGAGTTGGCTTGCAAGGTTGAAAGCATTATTACAGCTAGGTCCTAATATTACTGAGGGACCAAATGAAGAAATTGGAACTAAAGCACAGCTTATATGGTCTGAATTTAATGACGTTTCTTCGAGAGGTAGAACGTATTTTAAAAAAAGCTTGCTGGCAAGTTCTGTCGGTGGATCATTGCCAGTCCTACTTGTTAAAAACAGTTCCATCCCAAGTAGTAGATTGGATAACATTCTTAGTAAATGTATTGTTTAAACAGGGAAAAGTCCCTTGGGATCTTGGGAGAATAATTTGACCCCAATTCCAAAGTCTGGTGATGCAGATCTAGCAGTGGCAGCTAGTTTCTGTCCCGTTGCCAGTATTCCTTGGCTTGCTAAATTAATAGAATCTATATCTTCGTTGTAGCTCAAGTCCTACTTAGATTTATACCTGGGCCTTCATGCTTCTCGATATGGGTTTAGATCTATGCACAGCACCGAGTCTTTATTGGTTAGTCAAAATATTCCCTCACTGCTATTGCAATTTGATGTCTCAGGCACTTTTGATGCTGTCGATCATATATTACTGTTAAGTAGGCTAAGTGATTGGGTTTGACTGGTACAGTTTTTGATTGGTTTAAGGGTTTTTTCAGAAATAGGCAGTATAATGTCAAAAACATTTGATGTTATGCATCAAATTTGGCTTTTTCTGAAGTTAGATTCATTGTAAACAGTTTTTTTACAGTTATTTAGCAGTTAAATTGTGGAATTTTATTCCTTTTCAACTTTATGAAATTGTATGATGTCTTTTGTTGTATTATGAATGTTCTTAATGTAATCCACTTAGAATGGTGGATAATGCGAAATGTAAGTTTTATAATAAAAATAAATTACAGATTACATCTTGTTTAGGAAGTTTCTGAAAACATTTTATTTGAGAAACATTTTTATGTTTAAATGTATTTTATTGAAGTCACCAAGAGAGATACAACCAGCAATAACATATTCATACGTAGGTCTACCACAATACAAACCAGTTCAATTATGTGACTACAACACAAGATTTTGTGAAATATTCCCCCAACCAAGCCCTCAATCCCTCCCAACCCCTTATACCCACAATTAACCCACTTACATTCTATAACCATGAAATCTGACGTATGCAAGTATGTATTAAAGAAAGTGGAACACACACTCATCAACAAGGTGGTCAGGTATGCCTGTCATACTTTGAGAAATCATTTCTTCACTCTGTGTCCCCTTACATCTAATGTAATGCGCTCCATATGTCGGAGTTCATATATTTGATTCCTCCATTGCATAAGCATAGGGGGCTGATCTTTGATCCACTGAATAATAATACAACATTTAGCAATTAAGACAGCTTTATGCAAAAATAAAACTTGTCTGTGTTGTGCTGGAAGAGAGAGAGAGAGAGAGATCTTATTCCCGATTCAGTGAACCATTGCAGATTACTGCGCTGGTGTGTGCTGGGTTTTTTTCTTTTTTTTTTAAATTATATTTTTATTAAAGGTTTTGTCATACAGAGAATGCAAAAGTAAACACAAAATCAACCAAACCCCCCCCCCCCCGAAAATTAACCCCCCCCCTAAAAAAAAAAAAAAATTCAAAGTTCCATGGCAATACCCGGAGACAAATTGCAGGGTTACATAAGTTCGCTATGTGGCTCCTGACAAAAAAGGTCTAAACGAGCCCATGTCCTCAAAACAGACCTAGTATTTCGACGTCTATGGGCCAAAATTGTTTCATATTTTCTGATCACGCATACATAACTCCACCATTCATTATAATTCAGGTACACATTATTTTTCCAGTTGGAGACAATTAAATGCAAGGCAACAGCTAGCAGTATGTTATACAATTTCTTATCAGACTCCAAAAGAGGGATAGTAGGACAAGAAGCTCGTAAGATCACAACCTCATAAGAGAGCACAGTGGACTCAGGCTAGTGAAAGATAAGACACATTTTTGACCAAATTAGTTGCCAGTAAGCTCTGACGTTTTTACAGTAGAAAACCATATGTGCCAGTGAACCATCTCTTTCTTGACAAGACCAGCAGTTGAAGTTGACACTCTTAGTGATTCTGGCCACTCAAGCAGGAGTCCAATAGGCTTTGTGGAAGATGAAATATGAGGATTGAGATATTGCTGCTGACTTCGTGGGACGTATGGAGTTAACCCAGAAAGTAAACCAATCAAATTCAGATGCATCCAAGCCGAACTCCGCTTCCCAAGACATCCTCAATGGAGCAACTGCATCGGCATGTAGATCCTGAAGTTTTTTATATAGCAGAGAAGCCTTCTTACGACCTGATGTAATGGTGTGACAAAAGGAGATAAACTCTGAAGGATTCGAGACAAGTGAATTGGAGACCTGAAAGGTTGCAATATATGTGGAGATGTCTTTCCATGTGCCAGAATCTAGCAAAGAAACATTATACAATGCAGACAGAGCAGCAGGCGATAACAGAGTACCAGCAATATACAGTTGTGACAGCTGCCATACACCCCTCTCTTGCCATTCCGCTGTTTGAGACTGCAGGAGACCAGCTGGAAAACCAGAGTTATACCAGAGAGATATATCCTCCAAAGAGATAACACGGATTCCAAGACCAGCTCTAAACGTACGGATATCAGAGGCAGAGGCTTTTAACAGCCGAATGCGTCTGGTATAGGGGTACAAATCTGCATACGGGAGAAGAGATAAAGGGCAAGGGTGCACCAACGCTGCCTCAAAAATCTGCCATCGAGGCGTGAGATGAGATAATTCCCTTTGGAACCACCGTAGAGACTGGGCAAGCCGAAAAGCCTTGTGATAGTGTTTAAAATCGGGAACATTAAGACCTCCCAAATCTTTCGGTAATTTAAGCTTCTTGAGCGCAATGCGGGGAGGCTTCTGCCTCCTTAAAAACTTAATTAGGAGGGAATCAAGCTTGTTATAGAGTGAGTTGGGAAAGGAGAGGGGGGTCATACTGAAGATGTAATTTAGTTTTGGAGCCAGAACCATCTTGATAGCCTCTACCCTCCCCCACCACGTTAGATATAGCGGAGACCATACATTTAGGATGGAAGCAGTTAAAGATAAGATTTGGTCCTTAATGAGGGACAAACTTTGATCAACAGATTTGGAATACCATACTCCTAAATACTTAATTTTGTGAGGCTCCCAGGAAAATGGGTTTTGAGATACCTGAGCTCTATGCACAAAGGAATTGAGCGGCATTATGGCTGACTTAGACCAGTTTATCTTATAACCAGACAGAGAGGAAAAAGAATTGATTACTCCCAATACACTGGGAAGAGAATTTGGTGTGGTATAAAGCAATATATCATCAGCATAGATGGAAAGTTTAAACATCTCCCCTCCAACAGAGACACCAGAAATATGCGAGTGAGCTCTAATAGCTATAGCTAATGGCTCCAAGGCAATGTTGAAAAGGAGAGGTGACAATGGACAGCCTTGTTTTGTGCCTCTTCTAAGAGGAAAAATGTGAGAATCATTACCATTCACTGAGATTGAGGCCTTTGGATTAGTATACAAAACTTTAATCATTTTAATAAAGGATGGGCTAAAATTAAACCAAGCCAAGATGTGAAACAAGTAAGGCCATTCAATTCTATCAAAGGCTTTCTCGGCATCAAGTGAAACCGCTAGAAAAGGCTCACGAGAGCCCTCAACATGCGCCAGAATATTCCAGAAAAGTCTAGAGTTATCACTAGCCAGTCTATCTACTGTAAACCCATTCTGATCCCTATGGATTATGTCCGGAACAATATGTTGAAGGCGGAGAGCCAAGGTTTTTTTCTGTCAGCTCACACTTTTTAAGATTATGGTAATTTCAGAACAGATGAATTACCACACTGGGTCAGACCAAAGATCCATCAATCCCAGTACCCTGTCTCCAGCCATGGCCAGTCCAAGTCAGGATGCTGCTCACCCCAGGAGTAAAAAATGTTTTAAATACATGCATTAGAATGCTGTGCATTGAAATTTAGCTCACCATCCTAATGCAGGACTTAATGCATCAAATCCTTGGTTCTCTACAGCTTTATAAATCTACTGCTTGGGAGAAACACTGTACAGATATTAAATACCATGCATCATGTATTGACACTACAAATGATGCTATAACATACTTAAATTAGTAATATAAGTACTTGAAATGAGAGAGAATAGTATGTTTCTCACTCACGCAGGTAGGAAGAGAGCTGATGTTTTGCTCATAATAATATCTGCTTTTTTTTGGGTGTATGTAGGAGATGCCCTCAATGACAGCCATGCCGAAGTGGTGGCTAAGAGAAGTTTTCAGAGGTGAGAATGCACGTGAATTAGAATTTATTGGTAATGCGTTTTTACATGGTAATGGTTATGAAATTAAAAGGATTTCAGTGATTAATATGGGCTCTAACGAGGGGGGAAGCCTTTGGTTTGTGCTGCCTGTTGTTATCACTGTCCTGGGTGTTTCTAGCCCAGTTGGAACATTTGGTGATTTTGAAACCAAGAAACAAGAGGCGTAATTCACATCTGCTAAGGTTTTGTTTGATTAATTCTCTGCCCTCTCTAACCCAGCCATTGTTGGAAATCATGTTGGAATCCAGGCTGATTTTGCATAGGTCATCTAGGTAGGACATGAGACGTCCAGGTTAGGAGTGCACGATTTCACAAGTATTTTACTCACTGAACAGGGAGTCTTTTTTTGTAAAATACATCAGCAAGTAACAGCCGTTTTACAAAGAAACACATTCAGAAAAAGAGAAATATTGTTTGGAAGTGGCGGCTAAGAAAGCAAATAGAACGTTGGAATTATTAGGAAAGAAATGGTAAACAAAACTGAGAATGTTATAATGCTTTTGAATTGCTCCATGGTGTAACCTCACCTCAAATATTGTGTGCAATTCTGGTCACTGCATGTCAAAAAAGATATAACAAAATTAGAAAGGTACAGAAAGGGGCAACGAAAATGATAGAAGGGATGGAACAACTTCCCTATGAGGAAAGGCTAAAGAGAATAGGGCTCTTCAACTTGGAGAAGACAGCTGAGGGGTGTTAACATCAGTTGTGCTGGTTAATCTTCAAAAACATTAATTACAGTTACTAGTTACTTCTCTGCTCAAAGTAATTAGCTACAGTAATTAAATTACTCATTTAGGAATATAATTAACTAGTAAAAAAGCCCCGTTTCTGATGCAAATGAAACGGGGGCTAGCAATGTTTTCTTGTGGGAGTGTGTGTGTCCCTGCCTTCTGGCCTCTCTCCCCTCCCCCCTCTGAGTCCTTCACTGTTACAGAGCCAGCGATTTGATTTCGTGCTCTGCTGTTTTCCTTCACTGACTGTGTTACAGAGAGGGCGGGGCAGACACTCATAGGGAAACCGGATATCTCGCCCCCTTCACACTTCCGGCTGGAGGCTTCATAGAACGTTGGTGTTGCCTTTTATATAGAGAGATTATAGAGTAACTAATTGCCTTTCCTTTACTGATACTGTATCCAAGGATACTTATGGTAAAAGCCTTTATGGTAGATGAAGAGGTAAAATAACCATCTTATACACCAGTGTGAATATTGCATAACTTCATCTCTTGATGCTTCTTTCAGGGAGTTTTGACCAACTCATGCCAACCACCTCCTCTGTCATGTCATGTATTAGTTGCTCTTCAAAAGTAAGTAATTACAGTTACTGGGATAGTGAATAAATAGTTAACTAGTTTGTTGATTACTACAAGAAAGTAATTAACTATGGTAACTAATTACTAGTAATTCAATATCACACAACATTGGATATTATAGAGATCTATAAAATAATGAGTGGAATGGAATGGGTTGACATGACTCGTTTGTTTACTCTTTCCAAATATACTAGGACTGGGGGGCACACATTGAAGCTACTAAGTAGTACATTTAAAACAAATCAGAGAAAATATTTCTTCACTCAACGTGTTATTAAACTCTGGAATTCATTGCCAGAAAATGTGGTAAAAGCAGTTAGCTTAGCAGGGTTTAAAAAAGGTTTGGATAATTTCCTAAAAGAAGACTCCATAAGAGTGGAGGAGTAGCCTAGTGGTTAGTGCACTGGACTTTGATTCTGGGGAACTGGGTTCAATTCCCACTGCAGCTCCTTGTGACTCTGGGTAAGTCACTTAACCCTCCATTGCCCCTGGTACAAAATAAGTACCTGAATATATGTAAACCGCTTTGAATGTCATTGCAAAAACCTCAGAAAGGTGATATATCAAGTCCCCCTTCCCTTTCCCATTATTAAGAAGGATTTGGGAAAATGCACTGCTTATTTCTAGGATAAGCCACATAAAATCTGTTTCCTTAGTATCCCTCCGGACCGGCCCAGGATTGGACTGATGAGTTGTGCTCGCCTACCAGCAGATGGAGACTGAGAAAAAATTCTGACTCTAGCGAGCCAATAAGAGCCCTGGTCTTGTGACCCCAGACTCAGTATTTTCTCAGTCTCCCAGCAGGTAGGACGTGAGCCTATTAGTCTCTCTATCTGGTATATATCTCTTTATCTAGTTGTTTTCTCTTATTTTTCTCTTCTGTGCCTGGGGAATACTGTTAGAGGCTTTTCCTTTTACTTCTCAGCCTCTGGGGTGTCACACTCGGGTGTTCCTGGGTCCTTCCCCCATTCCTCCCCATCTCCCTAATGTTTGAAGACTCAGAAATAATTTTTAATTGGTAAAAAAAAAAAAACGGGAAGGGTCTCCCTTTCTGAGGAGAGGGCTGTGCCTTTGGGAGAGGCAGCCAGTGTTTCTTTAAAAAATAAATATATATATTTTCCCCACTGACTGAACGAGCAGACAGCTCTGTTGAATAGTCAGGGTATGCCTTGTTAGCTGTGTTGCAGCTCTGTGTTAAAAAAAAAAAAAAAAAAAAAGAACTATTTCAGCTTTGTGCAGCATTGGTTTGTGCCCTCTTTACTGGCTATACGGTATTTGTGTAGTTTTGTTTATTTTTTCTTGGCTGCCGCTTCGTTCTCGGTAATTACTTAAAAAGGGAAATCCGTGGGAACCGCATCGGCGCGAGCACACGCATGCACGTTTTTTCTCCGAAATGTCAGAGAAGTTGAAGAGGTGCTCAGTTTGTCAGCGTCGAGGCGTTAATGCCTCAGGCGCTTGTAAATTCTGCACGGCGCTTGAAGTTTCCTCTGCTCCACTCCCTCCGGCGATGTCAAGGTCTCTTTTGCCGGCGGTTCCTTCTTCCCCCGCGAGGTCATTTTAAGTTCTGCTCAGATTTCTCCTGCAGGAGGGCCGTCTGCTTTGCGCAGCTCTGCCTCCTTTGCTGATCCTTAATCGGGGGCTATTTTGCAGACTGCAAGCACTCAAGCAGGGGGTTTTCCTCCTGAGTTTGTCTTGCAGATGTACAGTGGGGGAAATAAGTATTTGATCCCTTGCTGATTTTGTAAGTGTGCCCACTGAGAAAGACATGAGCAGCCCATAATTGAAGGGTAGGTTATTGGTAACAGTGAGAGATAGCACATCACAAATTAAATCCGGAAAATCACATTGTGGAAAGTATATGAATTTATTTGCATTCTGCAGAGGGAAATAAGTATTTGATCCCCCACCAACCAGTAAGAGATCTGGCCCCTACAGACCAGGTAGATGCTCCAAATCAACTCGTTACCTGCATGACAGACAGCTGTCGGCAATGGTCACCTGTATGAAAGACACCTGTCCACAGACTCAGTGAATCAGTCAGACTCTAACCTCTACAAAATGGCCAAGAGCAAGGAGCTTCTAAGGATGTCAGGGACAAGATCATACACCTGCACAAGGCTGGAATGGGCTACAAAACCATCAGTAAGACGCTGGGCGAGAAGGAGACAACTGTTGGTGCCATAGTAAGAAAATGGAAGAAGTACAAAATGACTGTCAATCGACAAAGATCTGGGGCTCCACGCAAAATCTCACCTCGTGGGGTATCCTTGATCATGAGGAAGGTTAGAAATCAGCCTACAACTACAAGGGGGGAACTTGTCAATGATCTCAAGGCAGCTGGGACCACTGTCACCACGAAAACCATTGGTAACACATTACGACATAACGGATTGCAATCCTGCAGTGCCCGCAAGGTCCCCCTGCTCCGGAAGGCACATGTGACGGCCCGTCTGAAGTTTGCCAGTGAACACCTGGATGATGCCGAGAGTGATTGGGAGAAGGTGCTGTGGTCAGATGAGACAAAAATTGAGCTCTTTGGCATGAACTCAACTCGCCGTGTTTGGAGGAAGAGAAATGCTGCCTATGACCCAAAGAACACCGTCCCCACTGTCAAGCATGGAGGTGGAAATGTTATGTTTTGGGGGTGTTTCTCTGCTAAGGGCACAGGACTACTTCACCGCATCAATGGGAGAATGGATGGGGCCATGTACCGTACAATTCTGAGTGACAACCTCCTTCCCTCCGCCAGGGCCTTAAAAATGGATCGTGGCTGGGTCTTCCAGCACGACAATGACCCAAAACATACAGCCAAGGCAACAAAGGAGTGGCTCAGGAAGAAGCACATTAGGGTCATGGAGTGGCCTAGCCAGTCACCAGACCTTAATCCCATTGAAAACTTATGGAGGGAGCTGAAGCTGCGAGTTGCCAAGCGACAGCCCAGAACTCTTAATGATTTAGAGATGATCTGCAAAGAGGAGTGGACCAAAATTCCTCCTGACATGTGTGCAAACCTCATCATCAACTACAGAAGACGTCTGACCGCTGTGCTTGCCAACAAGGGTTTTGCCACCAAGTATTAGGTCTTGTTTGCCAGAGGGATCAAATACTTATTTCCCTCTGCAGAATGCAAATAAATTCATATACTTTCCACAATGTGATTTTCCGGATTTAATTTGTGATGTGCTATCTCTCACTGTTACCAATAACCTACCCTTCAATTATGGGCTGCTCATGACTTTGTCAGTGGGCACACTTACAAAATCAGCAAGGGATCAAATACTTATTTCCCCCACTGTATAAGGCGTTTCTGATGCAGAAGGGTACTTCAGGAGCAGGAGTGTCAGAGGAGACTGTTCCATCCATCCTCCCTTCCAAAAGACCTCGGGAATGGGACACACATCTTGATTTTATTTTCCTGTCAAGATCAAGAAATGCCTCTTTTAGAGGAGGAAGAGGAATTAGGGGAACATTCTGGGGAAGATCCTTCGTCGTTGGATCCAGATGCGGGACCTTTGTCTCAGGGGGATGACCCCGCAGTGGCTTGAGTGTTCCATAGAGAGGACTTGCAGGATCTCATCGCTATGGTATCCTCTACTTTGCATTTTGAGGCTCCTCCTTCTGACTCGGAGGTGCGAAAGGAGGATATCTTAGTTAAAGGATCCAGAGCTTCCACAAAAGCTTTTCTGATGCATCAAGATATTTGGGAGGTTATTAAAGCGCAATGGGAGGTCCCGGATGCGGCTTTTCGTCCCTCTAAATCAATGCAGCACCTTTACCCTGTCCCAGAGCCTGATAGGGCTCTGCTTAAGCTTCCCGTGGTAGATGCCGTGGTTTCAGCTGTAACTAAGCGCAATACTGTCCCGGTAGATGGCGGAACGGCATTTCAGGATGCTCAGGATAGAAGGCTTGACACTCTTCTAAAGAATAGTTTTCATGTTTCTTCTCTGGCAGTACAGGCGGCCATTTGTGGTTCTCTGGTGGCCAGAGCTTGCTTTCGTTGGGCGGAAAGAGTTTTGGATTGCTCTTCCGATGATCTAGGCGCAATTGATATAGAGGTAGCTAAGATTGAGACAGGCTCTGCTTTTTTAGCCGATGCTCTGTATGATCTGTTGAGGGCTTCTTCTAAGTCCTTGGCCTTGGGAGTTGCAGCTCGTCGATCTCTTTGGTTGAAGGGCTGGTCGGCGGATGTGGCCTCCAAGTCTAAATTAAGTAAATTTCCTTTTAAAGGTTCTTTTTTGTTTGGTCCCTAGGGGATGCTAAAGTTCCTCGTCTTCCGGAGGATAGGCCTCAGCAGTCTAGTCACGGAGCTTTGTTTGGTCGTAGTCGTCTACGCTCTTTCCGTAGATTTCAATCTGATAGGGGTCCTCAGACTCAGAGGTCTCGGTTTTTCAGCAGGTCTCAGTCCTTTCGTGGTTATCGCAGAAGAGGCAGACTCTCAGGTGCGAGTTTTCGTTCCCCATCACGTGCTTCCCAATGAAGGTGCGAGGGCCCCTCCTCTGGTCCCTGTCGGAGCTCGGCTTTCTCAGTTTTTTCAGAGGTGGGCCCAAATTACCTCAGATCAGTGGGTCCTGGAAGTTGTCCGAGACGGTTATGCCTTAGAATTCGCAAGGCCTATTTCAGACGCCTTTCTGGAGTCTCCCTGTCGCTCTCCTCTCAAAGCACGAGCGGTTCGGGAGACTCTACAGAGGCTCTTAGATCTACAGGCTATTTGTCCAGTCCCTCCTTCCGAGTGCAGGCAAGGTCGGTATTCCATTTACTTTGTGGTGCCAAAAAAGGAGGACTCCTTTCGCCCTATTTTAGACCTCAAAGCTGTCAATTGCGCCCTCAAGATCACCAGTTTTCGTATGGAGACCCTACGATCAGTCATAGTGGCAGTCCGCAAGGGAGAGTATTTAACAGCCTTGGATTTGACGGAGGCCTATTTACATATTCCTATCCATCCGGCTCACCACAAGTTTTTGCGTTTTGCGATTCTAGGACGCCATTACCAGTTTCGCGCTCTGCCTTTCGGTCTAGCGACAGCTCCACGCACATTTACCAAAGTTATGGTCGTGGTTGCAGCGGCTCTCAGGAAGGAAGGGATCCTGGTTCACCCTTACCTAGACGACTGGTTGATAAGGGCGAAGTCTTATCAAGAGAGTTGTCAAGTCACAGAGCGAGTGGTAGCGTTCCTGCAGTCCCTAGGTTGGGTGGTGAATATAGCCAAGAGCCATCTGGTTCCCTCTCAGTCTCTAGAGTATTTGGGGGTCACCTTCGATACTGCGAGGGGTCGAGTTTTTCTTCCGCAGGGCAGGATTCTAAAGTTCAGATCTCAGATAATGAATTTGATGCAGCAGAAGGTACCTTGTGTTCGAGATTATCTTCAAGTTCTCGGTTCCATGGCAGCCACGATAGAGGTAGTTCCCTGGGCCAGGGCTCACATGCGGTCTCTTCAGTGGTCCCTTCTGGCCCGGTGGTCGGCTCAAACAGATTCCCTTCTGAGGAAGTTGTCTCTGCGCCACCGCGAGCGTGTCTCCCTATTTTGGTGGCTACGGATGCGGAATCTCACTGTAGGGATGCCATTGGAGTCTCCTCGGTGGATACCACTGACAACAGATGCCAGTCTCCGGGGCTGGGGAGCTCATTGCCTAGATCAGTGGACCCAGGGTCTGTGGTCCCCGTGGGAAGCAGCTCAATCCATCAATTTTCTAGAGACCAGAGCGATTCGGTTAGCCCTGCAGCACTTCGGTTCTCTTCTGGTGGGCAAAGCGGTGCGAATTCTCTCGGACAACGCCTCGGCAGTGGCCTACATCAACCGCCAGGGAGGAACGAGGTGCCGTCTTCTGTGTCGAGAAGCGGAGAGTCTTCTGGCGTGGGCGGAAATTCATCTCACGGCCATCTCGGCCTCGCATGTAGCAGGAGTAGACAACGTTCAAGCAGACTTTCTCAGCCGCCACACTCTTGATCCCGGGGAATGGGCTCTCAGCGATCGGGTGTTTCAGTTGATAGTAGAGCGCTGGACTCTGCCAGTACTAGACCTGTTCGCCTCCAGTCTCAACCAAAGTTCCTCGCTTCTTCAGTCGCCGAAGGGATGCAAGAGCAGCAGGGGTAGACGCCCTCTTGCAGCCGTGGCCCTCAGGCCTTCTTTACGCGTTTCCTCCATGGCCACTAATAGGTCGCCTCCTACAGAGGATCGAAGAGCACGAGGGGCCGATAATTTTGGTGGCCCCAGACTGGCCTCGGCGTCCCTGGTACGCGGATCTTCAACGTCTCTCCGTGGCCTCTCCTCTTCGGCTACCAGTGCACAAGGCTCTGCTGGTACAAGGACCAGTTCCACATCCAGACCCAGCTCAATTTTGTCTTACGGCTTGGCTCTTGAACGAGCCCGTTTAGCTAAGAGGGGTTTTTCGGCGCCAGTGATTTCCACCATGCTTCATTCTCGGCGGCGTTCCACTTCTTTAAACTATATTCGCACTTGGAGAATTTTTGAGGATTGGTGTGCAGATGCTGACATTGTTCCTTTTCGGGTGTCAGTGACTCAGATGTTAGATTTTCTGCAGCGAGGTTTTGATAAGGGCCTGTCTCTTTCTTCTTTGAAGGTGCAGGCGGCAGCTCTTTTCTGTTTCAGAGGCAGGATTCGGGGCAAGTCTTTGGCTAGTCTTCCCGAAGTAGCTTGGTTTTTGAAGGGGGTTAGTCTCCTTCGTCCACCGGTTAGCTCGGTCTTTCCAGCTTGGGACCTTAATCTGGTTCTTTCGTCTCTGACAAAGCCTCCTTTTGAGCCATTACAGGCCTGTTCTTTGAAGGATTTAACGCTTAAGACAGTGTTTTTGGTGGCTATTGCTTCTGCTCAAAGTGTCTCGGAGTTACAAGCTTTTTCCTGTAAATCTCCTTTTCTGGAATTTTCTAAAGAGCGGGTGGTCCTTCGGCCGGTTCCTTCTTTTTTGCCTAAGGTACTCTCTTGTTTTCATATGTCCCAGTCGGTTTTTCTTCCTGTTCTGGGTTCGGCCTCTGGTACGCAGGAACAGCAGAAGTTGCGTACTTTGGATGTTAAGAGAGTTCTTAAACGATATCTGGCTGTTACGGAGGACTTCTGTCGCTTGGACCGTCCTTTTCTTCTTTTTGCTGATCGCCGCAGGGGATTGTCAGCTTCTAAGCCCACGTTGTCTCGGTGGATTAAGGAGATGATAGCGTCTGCTTATCTCTTGGCGGGCAGACCAGTTCCTGAGGCGCTCAAAGCTCATTCTACACGTGGGCAGGCAGCTTTGTGGGCGGAGTGCTTCTTGGTGCCTCCAGCGGAGATCTGTAAGGCGGCGACTTGGTCTTCTCTCCATTCTTTCTCTAAGCATTACAGGCTGGATGTCCAGTGTCGTCAAGAGGCAGTCTTTGCATCACGAGTACTCACAGCAGGTTTGCTGGGGTCCCTCCCTTAGGACTACTGTTTTGTTACGTCCCATCAGTCCAATCCTGGGCCGGTCCGGAGGGATGCTAAGGAAGGAGAAATTAGACCTTACCTGCTAATTTGCTTTCCTTTAATCCCTCCGGCCCAGGCCCCTCCCGTATGCTGTTTTTCAGGCGAAGTTAATCTTTTCAGATGAAGTGAAACATTACTGTGTACAGACATTCAACTGTCGTCTACAGAGCTGTTCTGCTAGTTAGACAAAGAAATTGCATAATGTTTTTTTTTCCAAGTTTCAAGGGTTAAACAATTCATGATATTATGCAAGTTGATCAGTTAACAGAGTTTTCGTAACTCTATGTTATACATGTTGAACAGTTTAAAGAAATACATTATGATAGAAGTGTATAAAATAATGAGTGGAATGGATCGGGTGGATGTGAAGCGACTGTTCACGCTATCCAAAAATACTAGGACTAGAGGGCATGAGTTGAAGCTACAGTGTGGTAAATTTAAAACGAATTGGAGAAAATTTTTCTTCACCCAACGTGTAATTAGACTCTGGAATTCGTTGCCGGAGAACGTGGTACGGGCGGTTAGCTTGACGGAGTTTAAAAAGGGGTTAGATAGATTCCTAAAGGACAAGTCCATAGACCGCTATTAAATGGACTTGGAAAAATTCCGCATTTTTAGGTATAACTTGTCTGGAATGTTTTTACGTTTAGGGAGCGTGCCAGGTGCCCTTGACCTGGATTGGCCACTGTCGGTGACAGGATGCTGGGCTAGATGGACCTTTGGTCTTTCCCAGTATGGCACTACTTATGTACTTATTATTCTGTACATAGTTGGCCATACCTCATCTCTGAAGTGAGTTGTTGGTGAGCCTAGTATCACGGCTGAGCCGTACTTTAAGCACATTTCTCTGGTGCTTCCTGGCTGCTTGGATTCCTCATGGCACAGAATATAGGTTCTTCTTTTCCTTTCTGCTTTGTTATTCAAATACTGAGGCTAGGGTCACATAACCAGGGCTCTTATTGGCTCACTAGAGTCAGAGTTTTTTCTCAGTCTCCATCTGCTGGTAGGCGAGCACAACCCATCAGTCCAATCCTGGGCCGGTCCGGAGGGATTAAAGGAAAGCAAATTAGCAGGTAAGGTCTAATTTCTCCTTTATTCTTTTGAGATTTTGACCTGGATTGGCCACTATTGGAAACAGGATACTGGGCTTGATGGACCTTCCGTCTATCCCAGTATGGCAATGCTTATCTTCATATGTACTTATCTTGTGAGATTGAAGGTATAAATGCTGATTTTGCAAACTACATGTGTATGGATGAAGAGTTTTATGAAGTTACTGTTTGCAAAACACTGTCCAGTGTAACATTTGATGACTTTTCAGAAGTAGTGACAAAAACTCTCCCCGATTTTTAGCCAGCGGTGGGCAGAGCGGTTAAACCCATGCCAGCGCTGAACCTGGATATTCAATGCCAGACCATTTCTGGTGACTCGCATTGAATATCTGGTTTCATTTTTTGGCCAACAGCCGATATTTAGCGTTAACTGGCCATCGGCTAGTGCATAAAGATAGGAGAGCTATTTGTGCTGTCCTATTTATGTGTTAACCTCATCCGGTTAGAGCTGAATTGGTCGCTGGAAATGACCTGGCATTGAATATCCTGGTTCAGCTCCAGTGGTGGGCTTTAACCACACTACCTGCCGCCAGTTGAAAATCAGAGGGGGGGAGGGGGTTAGAGTTTTTTGCTCAACTTCTTAATAGTCATCAAATGTTGCTTTGGATGGTGTTTGGCAAACAGTAGCTTCATAAAAGCGTCCGTACACATGTAGTAACCCACCCTCGAGATAGCCGGATCCCACTTATGTGCTAAGTACAGATATTCAGCAGAGATAACCGGTTATCTCCTGCTGAATATTCTCGGATAGCCAGTTATGTGCGATTTAACCAGTCAGTGGCTATTGCTGACCAGTTAAATTGCTTTGATTATTGGGCCCTCTACTTTTAAATTTAAAAAAAAAAACACAAAATATTAGAGGTTTGCCCCTTCAACCGTTTGCGTGGTACAAAACGAGCAGTTCTCCAAGGACAAGCAGGCCACATTATTCCCACATGTGGGTGACATCATCAGACGGAGCCCCGATGTAGACGCTGAATCGCTAGCACTAAAGAAAGTTGTAGCAGCATCCCACTGTGCATTTACAACTGCCTTCCTGCCTGACACTTGAGCGCGGGTCCCTCAGTCTTATTTTTTTTCTGCAGACCTGAGAGGACAAAGAATTGGTTGGACTGTTAGATAACCGAAGAGTAAAGGGGGCGATCAGGGAAGACAAAGCCATAGCAGAATGAATTCTTTGCTTCGGCCTTCACTGAGGAAGATTTGGCAGTGATACTGGTGCCAGAAATGGTATTCGAAGCTGACGAAGAAACTGAATGAAATCTCTATAAATCTAGAGGATGTAATGGGGCAATTTGTCAAATTGAAGAATAGCAAATCTCCTGGACCGGATGGTATTCGTCCCAGAGTACTGATAGAATTGAAAAATGAACTGCCAAAACTATTGTTAGTAATATGTGAATTATCTTTAAAATCGAGCGTGGTACTGGAAGATTGGAGGGTAGCCCATGTAACGCCGATATTTAAAAAAGGTTCCAGAGGGGATCCGGGAAATTAAAGAACAAAATTACAGAGCATATTCAAAAGCATGGATTAATGAGACAAAGCCTGCGTGGATTTAGTGAAGGGAAATCTTGCCTCACCAGTCTATTACATTTCTTTGAAGGGGTGAACAAACATGTGGATAAAGGCGAGCCAGTTGATATTGTGTATCTGGATTTTCAAAAGGCATTTGACAAAGTACCTCATGAAAGACACCAGAGGAAATTGGAGAGTCATGGGATAGGAGGTAGTGTCCTATTGTGGATTAAAAACTGGTTAAAGGATAGAAAACAGAGAGTAGGGTTAAATGGTCAGTATTCTCAATGGAGAAGGGTAGATAGTGGGGTTCCTCAGGGGTCTGTGCTGGGACCGCTACTTTTTAAATATATTTATAAATGATTTAGAGATGGGAGTAACTAGTGAGGTAATTAAATTTGCTAATGACACAAAGTTATTCAAAGTTGTTAAATTGCGAGAGGATTGTGAAAAATTACAAGAGGACCTTTCGAGATTGGGAGACTGGGCATCTAAATGGCAGATGATGTTTAATGTGAGCAAGTGCAAAGTGAAGCATGTGGGAAAGAGGAACCCGAATTATAGCTACATCATGCAAGGTTCCACGTTAGGCGTCACGGACCAAGAAAGGGATCTAGGTGTTGTCGTTGATGATACTTTGAAACCTTCTGCTCGGTGCTGCTGCGGCGACTAAGAAAAGCAAATAGAATGTTAGGTATTAATAGGAAAGGAATGGAAAACAAAAGTGAGGATCTTATAATGCCTTTGTATCGGTCCATGGTGCGACCGCACCTTGAATATTATGTTCAATTCTGGTCGCCACATCTCAAAAAAGATATAGTGGAATTAGAAAAGGCACAGAGAAGAGTGACAAAAATGATAAAGGGGATGAGAATACTTCCCTATGAGGAAAAGCTGAAGCGTCTAGGGCTCTTCAGCTTGGAGAAGAGACGGCTGAGGGGAGATATGATAGAGGTCTATAAAATAATGAGTGGAATGGAATGGGTAGACGTGAATCGTTTGTTTACTGTTTCCAAAAATACTAGGACTAGGGGGCATGTGATGAAGCTACAGTGTAGTAAATTTAAAACGAATCTGAGAAACTTTTTCTTCACGCAACATGTAATTAAACTCTAGAATTCATTGCCAGAGAATTTGGTAAAGGTGGTTAGCTTAGCGGAGTTTTAAAAAAGGTTTGGACGGCTTCCTAAAGAAAAAGTCCATAGACCATTATTAAATGGACTTGGGGAAAATCCACTGCTTATTTCTGGGATAAGCAGTATAGAATGTTTTGTACTTTTTTGGGATCTTGCCAGGTACTTGTGACCTGGGTTGGCCACTGTTGGAAACAGGATACTGGGCTTGATGGACCTTTGGTCTGTCCCAGTGTGGCAATACTTATGTACTTATGACACGTTTCCTGTGCTGTTCAAAGTACTTTTTCGCTGTCATAAGTGCCTTCCCTTGTGGGTAATCATCTTTTTTTATTTATTTCTTCTGTTTTCCCTTTCTCATATTTTTATCTGGTTTCCTTTATTTTTACACGAGTGGCTGCGTGATTAGGCCACAAGCCCAATCTCAGTTTGAAGGCTCCCCTTTTTTAATTGTTCAAGATTGAGCAGTTTAATTTAGCGTGCATTCTTTATTCAATGTCCAAGATGGCTCGCTGTGGCTTTAAGCACTGCACTAAACGTTGATGCATTATTTCACTCACGGACCCGCCCAACTGGTGCATTGGGTGCCTTTGGTCAAATCATGACCCCCTCAATCTGTGATCTTTGTCTTTATATGCAGACCAGGACACAGAGAGTGCGATTGGCTCAACAGGAGAAGGTTTTTGACTTTTTGAAGGCCGGACCATCATCTTTGGCACTGGTGGCATTGACCATAGCTGCTCCGACCAGTAACCACTGGGAGTGCACCGGCATTGAGTGGGTCTTCACTTTCCTTGACACCAGGCACTGTTAGCAGGCACCAGTCAGCATCTGACACGACACCGGGGAGATGCTCGGATTCGGTCAAGTCGGCACCAGGGGATCGAGGCTTGATAAGAGTCCCAGAGTTTATTAGGAGAAAAAAAGACCACAGGTCTACATAAAACAAATCCCCAGAAGGTGGTGGAAATAAGATCATAAGCATTGCCATACTGGGACAGACCGAAGTTCCATCAATCCCAGTATCCTGTTTCCAACAGTTGCCAATCCATGTCACAAGTACCTGCAAGATACCAGAACAGTAAAATAGATTGTTTGCAGCTTATTCTAGACATAAGCAGTGGATTTTTAAACCCTGCTAAGCTAACTGCTTTGCCACACTCTCTGGCAATGTTCCAGAGCTTAATTACTGGTTGAGGGAAGAAATATTTTCTCTGATTTGTTTAAAATTTACTACTTAGTAGTATCATTGTGTGCCCCCCCACCAGTCCTAGTATTTTTGGAAAGCGTAAACAAGTGATTCACGTCTACCTGTTCCACTTCACTCAGTATTTTATAGACCTCTATCATATCTCCCCTCAGCCGTCTCTTCTTGAAGCAAAAGAACCCTAGCCACTTCATCCTTTCCTCAAAGGGAAGTCATCCCATCCCCTTTATCATTTTCATTGCCCTTCTCTGTACCTTTTCTAATTCCACTAGTTCTTTTTTGAGATGCAGTAACCAGAATTGCACACCGTACTTGAGCTGTGGTCATAAATGGAGCGCTACAAAGGCATTATAACATTCTCATTTTTGTTTTTCATTCCTTTTCTAATAATTCCTAACATTCTACAGTTCTTACTTAGCTGACGCTGCACATTGAGGAGATGATGACACCTAGACCACAGGTCTATATAAAACACCAAAATGTGGAAATTGAGAAGGTAAACTCAACATGGCTCTGTTTTTCAGTACTAAGTACCTGTATCAAGAGTCATCTAAAGCCACAAATAACCGCCTTTACCACATTCTCTGGAATATAGATTTCGACGAGCCCAAAGTATAGAGATTCTTTTATTGTCTGGATGTACCTAGGAAGGGTGTGAATAAATATGTTTTTTTTTTTTTTGTTACATTTGTACCCCGCACTTTCCCACTCATGGCAGGCTCAATGTGGCTTACATGGGGCAATGGAGGGATAAGTGACTTGCCCAGAGTCACAAGGAGCTGCCTGTGCCTGAAGTGGGAATCGAACTCAGTTCCTCAGTTCCCCAGGACCAAAGTCCGCCACTCCTCCACTGTTGCTACTATTGGAGATTCTACATGGAATGTTGCTATTCCACTAGCAACATTCCATGTAGAAGTTGGCCCTTGCAGATCACCAATGTGGCCGCGCAGGCTTCTGCTTCTGTGAGTCTGACGTCCTGCACGTAGCCTGTGCAGCCTTCTACATGGAATGTTGCTAGTGGAATAGCAACATTCCATGTAGAATCTCCAGTAGTAGCAACATTCCATGTAGAATCTCAAAGAGTATCTATTTTATTTTTGTTACATTTGTCCCCTGCACTTTCCCACTCATGGCAGGCTCAATGGGGCTTACATGGGGCAATGGAGGGTTAAGTGACTTACCCAGAGTCACAAGGAGCTGCCTGTGCCTGAAGTGGGAATTGAACTCAGTTCCTCAGGACCAAAGTCCACCACCCTAAGCACTAGGCCACTCCTCCACTGTTGCTACTATTTGAGATTCTACATGGAATGTTGCTATTCCACTAGCAACATTCCATGTAGAAGTCGGCCCTTGCAGATCAGCATTCAGCAATGTGGCCACGCAGGCTTCTGCTTCTGTGAGTCTGACGTCCTGCACAGGACGTCAGACTCACAGAAACAGAAGCCTGCGCAGCCTGGAATGTTGCTAGTGGAATAGCAACATTCCATGTAGAATCTCCAATAGTATCTATTTTATTTTTGTTACATTTGTACCCTGCGCTTTCCCACTCATGGCAGGCTCAATGCGGCTTACATGGGGCAATGGAGGGTTAAGTGACTTACCCAGAGTCACAAGGAGCTGCCTGTGCCTGAAGTGGGAATTGAACTCAGTTCCTCAGGACCAAAGTCCACCACCCTAAGCACTAGGCCACTCCTCCACTGTTGCTACTATTTGAGATTCTACATGGAATGTTGCTATTCCACTAGCAACATTCCATGTAGAAGTCGGCCCTTGCAGATCAGCATTCAGCAATGTGGCCACGCAGGCTTCTGCTTCTGTGAGTCTGACGTCCTGCACAGGACGTCAGACTCACAGAAACAGAAGCCTGCGCAGCCTGGAATGTTGCTAGTGGAATAGCAACATTCCATGTAGAATCTCCAATAGTATCTATTTTATTTTTGTTACATTTGTACCCTGCGCTTTCCCACTCATGGCAGGCTCAATGCGGCTTACATGGGGCAATGGAGGGTTAAGTGACTTGCCCAGAGTCACAAGGAGCTGCCTGTGCCTGAAGTGGGAATTGAACTCAGTTCCTCAGGACCAAAGTCCACCACCCTAACCACTAGGCCACTCCTCCACTGTTGCTACTATTTGAGATTCTATATGGAATGTTGCTATTCCACTAGCAACATTCCATGTAGAAGTCGGCCCTTGCAGATCACCAATGTGGCCGTGCAGGCTTCTGCTTCTGTGAGTCTGACATCAGGACGTCAGACTCATGGAAACAGAAGCCTGCGCAGCCTTCTACATGGAATGTTGCTAGTGGAATAGCAACATTCCATGTAGAATCTCCAATAGTAGCAACATTCCATGTAGAATCTCCAATAGTAGCAACATTCCATGTAGAATCTCCACTAGTAGCAACATTCCATGTAGAATCTCCAATAGTATCTATTTTATTTTGGTTACATTTGTACCCTGCGCTTTCCCACTCATGGCAGGCTCAATGCGGCTTACATGGGGCAATGGAGGGTTAAGTGACTTGCCCAGAGTCACAAGGAGCTGCCTGTGCCTGAAGTGGGAATCAAACTCAGTTCCTCAGGACCAAAGTCCACCACCCTAAGCACTAGGCCACTCCTCCACTCCCAGTTTGTTTTGTATCATTGGATATTTCATCAGCTTTTGATACAGTAGATCGTGTGATCTTCAGTATTTTGTTTATGCTGGGATTTAGAGGTGATGTATATTTATGGTTTACTGGTTGCTCTATGAAAGAGAAATGGGATGATGTTCTTTCGGATGTTCTTGCTGGGAATATGGATGTGCTTTTATCTTCTCTTCCAAGGTAAGTCAGAGTGCCCACATGTTTCTTTTTCATTGGCAGGTACCTCCTTCATCAGATTTCATTGGCAGTCTCACAGAAACAGAGCTCCATTTTCATTCCTGCAGTTGAAACCGGGAAATGGAAACTGAAACCAGAAATTTCCTTTGTGTTCTTTACCAGCCATACCCCATGTGAGTACTTCCCTTCTCTTACACACCCTTGGGAGAAGGGTCTCATACCACATTCACGTGAGGGTCTGGGTGATGGATTTGGTAAACTGCCTTTCTGTGGTACAGCCAAAGCAGTTTCTGAATTACATAACATAAAGACCTGCACAGTCCATCCAGTCTGCTCATCAAGATAAACTCATGGCGTGAGGTATGATGTGATACTACATATGTCCCTGTCATTTTCAGGGCGCAGACCACTGAAACTGTCATCAAAGCCCCACTGCAGCCCATCCAAATCTATCTAGCCACGATCGGCACAGACTGTAGAAGTCTGCCCAGCTCCATCTTTGCTTCTCAATTACTGGTGTTGTATTTATCCCCTGCATTTTTTAATTCCATTACCGTTTTCATTGCCACTTTCGCTGTCCCTAGTAGGCTCACAATCTACGTTTTGTAGCTGCACTGGGAATCGAACCCCCTGCTTCTCAGCCTACTGTTCAAAGCATTAGGCTACTCCACTCCACTGAGTGTGCCATACAGTGGCGTAGCTATGTGGGGCCTGGGGGACCTGGGCCCCCTCAGATTTGGCCCTGGCCCCACCACCAACCCCTTCAACCCCGCCGCCGCCATCTTTGATCCCCCTCCCCCGGCGTCACCAACCCTCCCCCATCGCCGTCGAGTACCTGTGCTGGCGGGGGTCCCCAATCCCCGCCAGCCGAAGTTCTGTGTCTTCAGCCCGTCTGGGCCGGTGCGTTGCTGCAGCCTGCAGCAGCTGATCTGATTCTGTAAGCGGGAAGCCGATTCTCTTTGCGTGGTATGAATTGTCCTGACGTCCTGCACGTAGGACGTCGGGGGGGGGGGGGGGGGGGGTCAAAAATGGCGGCGGGGGAGGGATAAAATGTGCCCCCTCACCTTGGCTCTGGCCCCCCCCCCCCCTCCCACCGAAGTCTGGCTACGCCCCTGGTGCCACAGCTTTCTCTAGTATTTCCATGTCATAAGAGAAAAAGTTCTGTTTGCATTCTTTGCTCTGACCCAGGTTAGTAATACAGTGAAATTTTAATTGTACAAGACCGTTCCTTTTCCCACAAGCAAAAAGACAAAGGTCTATAACTCTTTCATATCTCTGCATTATGGTAAATCATTTAGTTATGCTACAATTGAAAACATATGCACGTTACTCTGTTTGATAATATTTGCATCCTTTGAATTATTATTATTATTATTTCCAACATATGTGAACTGATTCTCATGGAGTTTTCTCTCTGGAAGGTGGCGATGCTTCTATTATTCCAGTCCTAGAACATGAAGTCCATCTGCCTGTTGCACCCCCAAGTACCCCTCACCTCTCTCTGCAAGACAAGGAGATTGCTAACCAGGTGATAACAGAAAATAGCAAAAGAAAGATGGACAACAGTACAAGCTGCTCATCCACCAAGAGAATGAAGTATTTGGAGCAAGCACAAGCAAATCATCTGCTAAAAAAGCACAGCACAGAAGAAACGGCAACTTCCGGAATCCAGAAATCTGTTGAGGATCAACCTGCAAAAGCATTAACTGACCATAAAGCTGATCCAATTCTGGCAAGAGTGGTGGATGTTTACAGGACCGGAGCAAAGTGTGTGCCAGGCGAGAATCAGGATACACACAGCCCTGGTATTAATTATCACTCTGTAGGATTATTACGGGTAAAACCAGGGCGAGGAGACCAGACGCTCTCCATGTCCTGCAGTGATAAAATGGCCCGCTGGAATGTGCTGGGGTCTCAGGGGGCACTCCTCATGCATTTCCTGCAGTCGCCACTATATTTTTCCACAGTTGTAGTTGGGAAGTGCCCTTACAGCCAAGAATCCATGAAGAGAGCACTTATTGACAGGTAAAATACACATGTTGAGTCCTGGAAATTTTCTGTGAGTGCTAACAACTGAGTCTTAGACAAAATATAAGTCTCAGTATCTTTGGTTTGCAGTATATTATGTGATATATATCTAACTGACCAGAACTATCAAGGAGATCCATATTCACACTGTTTATTTATTGCATTCTCTATCCGTATGACATTTTCTACTTATCCCTGTCCTTTCAGTCTAAAATTTCATAGACATATAAAATGAAAGCCTAGAAAATGATGACAGATAAGGAGCATATGGCCTCTCAATTCTGCCCATTGATAATAAACTAGTCGTCCTTTTCTCTTTCTTAGAGATCCTCTGTGCTTCTCCCAAGCTTTTTAAAATTCGGATATAGTTCTCGTCTCCATCCCCTCCGCACCTCAAGTACCCTTTCCATGAAGTAGCATTTCCTCAGGTCCCCTTTCACCTTCGTTCCACAGCTTTCTTTCACGTGAGAGAGACTTGCCTCCTGTACGTTTATTCCGCTTAGGTATTTAAATGTCTCTTTCATATCTCCCCTCTCCTGCCTTTCTTCCAAAGTATACATATTGAGATCTTTATGATCACGACCATTTTAGTAGCTGCTCTGTGGGCCAACTCCATCTTGTTTATATCTTTTGAAGGTGGTCTCCAGAATTGTACACAATATTCTAAATGAGGTCTCAACCAGAGACTTAAACAGAGGCTTCACCTCCTATGTGTCCGAGCATCCTTCTGGCTTTTGCTGTCTGTCACCTTTTCTACCCATTTGGCCATTTTTTTTTTTAAATTTCAGTTTGAATCGATCACAACGAGCATAATAAGATACGAAAAAAAACCCTCTTCTGGTACCCAGTTGTTTCTTCAAGGCACAAGTCCATACATCAGTGATTTTTTTATATCCCTAAATAGACAAGAAGAGGTTTCCACTCCTTATCAAATTGTTCCAGCTTATCACGGTACATTGCGGATAATTTTTCCATCAGGTTCAACCTAGCCTTCCATTGCTATATGCTCAGGTCCTCCTGCTGCCCATTTATATACAATTTTGCACCGTGCTGCAGTCAAGCAGGCCCCAGTTTGGTTTCTATATTGACCTCCAGGTACCTCTTTCCAATATCCCAGTAACAACTTAGGATTCCACTTAATATCCTGCTTAAACCTCCCCTTATTTCCTCTTTTATTTATTCACAAATACATGTAGAGTTATTATTTCCAACCCTAAACAATATAACACATTTTAAAAATGTGTGTGTGGGGGGGATACTATGGAAACAGGTATAGATATATAGCTCAAAACATAAATATCAAAAAGTGAATAAAAATACCTTTACAGTATTTTTACATCTATACATATGCAGCATTCTAAAGGTTTTTTTTTAGGGCTTCAGACAGAGATTCGTGTAGTTGAGAGATGTCAAAGGACTTTCCCAGGAATAAATCTTTGAGTGTATCCAGACCTACTTTTTAACATATTTTCTGCTGCAATCAAAAATGTGCATTGAAAAACTTAGAAAAATATTTTGAAATTGTTAAACAGGTGAGTACTTATCTGAAGCAGCACAAACACTAACAATTACTCTCCCACTGTCAGGAAGCACCTACAGCAAACAACCTGCTGTTGAAGACTGTCTCATTAGATTAAAGTTCCATATTCTGTAAGTTTAAAAAGAAAAATTTGATGATGTTTCCTTCATAGTATTTTTGCACTCTCGGTGAATGATTAGTTTTAGTGTTTATTATTCTGTTATGCCTATACGATTGTTTGAGTTGTGTCATCATTGTTGAAATTAAAGTTCCATGTACGTAAAAAGCAGCAGTGAAGAGGCACAAAAGTGTTTCGTCAGCGAGTTTGCCTGCTTCAGGGCTTTGGCTGTTTCATCTCTTGCCTCACGTTTTTAACAGGGCAAAATACTGCTGACAAATCTTATTCCATTTTATTTACTTTTTTGATATTTATGTTTTGAGATATATATCCTAAGTATTATACTTTTTTTTATTTATTGGACAATCCACCACATGTGAAAGCCACTACCTTTGTTCCTGTAGTTCCCAATGATGTATTAGGAATCATTTCCCCCATTCTTCACTGTAGTCATATACCATCTTGTCATCAATTTAAGACTATTCTCCTTACGTTTTATGGATATTAATGATTTATAGCAAAAAAACACGCAGGTGTGGATTAACCAAATATATTAATGAAATCACAAAAACTAATCCACTTACTGAAAAACGACAGATCTGATATGCCTCGGAAGGAAAAGCCTCAAAGAGCTCAAAATCTTTCAAGATTTAACGAGCTGAAGGGGATCTATAAAGATCTCTACTCTTTCATCATTGGCAAAAACCTTCCTTAATAATTTATATTTTTCAAAAAGGTTTTAAATAATACATTTCTTCTGCTGCTCACTGTAAGTCAGTACAATCTTTTCTGGCAGATATGTCCATGTCTTTTTTCAAATATTAATAAACCAACACTTATATTTGCAGAGTCTGTACTGTTTTCAACAATAGAGCCAAGCCGATAAAGAATTAGAGCATAAGAGTAGCCATACAGGGTCAGGTCAATGGTCCATCTAGCCCAGTATCCTGTTTCCAAACAGTGGCCAAGCCAGGTCGCAAGTACCTGGCAGAAACTCAAATCATGGCAACACTCCATACTACAAATCCCAGGGCAAGCAGTTGCTTCCCATGTCTGTCTCAATAGCCAATAAGTCCAGACAGTGACCTGCATGATGGGTAGGTTTCGTCGTATGAATGATAAAATCAACATCTAGTAGGAGATGAAAAAAATCCTTTTCTAGTTGAGAAAAAGGAGCAGCAAGATGAATATTAAAATCCCCTAATGAGACCAAAATCAGCAACTATACAACTGAGTTCATTAAAAGGAAGATAATGTAAGAGGTGGAGGATGATAGAGCAAAAGACAGATTACCAGGAATAGGTTAGCCAGTGAATAATTAGAATATCTTGAGAAAGGAGAAACTGGAAATTTCTTTGGGAAGGAAAGAACTGCTTGCAAAAAGCACAATATTTCTACCGTGTCTGGATGAGCAGTGGAAGGAGGAGGAGTAGGTAGAAGGACAAGCTTGAGTAAGATAGTCTCACCTTGCTTTAGCCAAATTTCAGTAATAGCTAGTATAGCAGTCTGAGATGAATCAAGAGGTCTGCAAAATCCTTAGTGATATAGAACAAGTAAAAGCAAATTGATTATTTACTCTTTCAAAAAGTACAAAGACTAGGGGACACTCAATAAAGTTACACAAACACTTTTAAACAAATAGGAAGAAATATTTTTTCTCTCAACGAATAGTTAATCTCTGGAACTCATCAGAAGATGTGGTTACAGTGCTTAGCATATCTAGGTTTAAAAAGGGTTTGGACAAGTTCCTGGAGGAAAAGTTCATAGTCTGCTGTTGAGATAGACATGGATAAGCCTCCACTTGCCCTGGGATTAGTAGCATGCAATCTTGCAACAATTTAGGTTTCTGTGAGGTACTTTTGACCTGGATTGGCCACTGTTGGAAATAGGATACTGAGCTAGATGGACAGTTGGTCTGACCCAGTATGGCTATTCTTATGTTCTTACGTAAATCAAAGGAGATAGAACCCTTAGCTTTTAAGGAACCAACGTTGATCAAGGTTAGACAGTGGAACAAGAAACTGATGATAAAGGAAAAACCTGTGCTGAAGAGGTTAAACATCACTGGATGGTGATGAAGCTGAGGGTGGTGGCCTATGTGTGCAATGATATTACTGGAGTCATTGGATAAGAGAAATAAAGTAAAACAAACATGCAGGAAACGTGCAGGAGACGCGAAAAGGAGAACAACTGCTCCTTTATTGCATGCCAGTGGTGTCTACGTGCCAACTTTCCACCTGATAGTGACTTTCAAAAAGGGTGCAGAGCTTCTTCAGGAGAGGGTCTAGCAGCAGGTAGGTAAAAAGGACACTACAAATAAGCACAAGAACAGCTAATTAAAAGCAGTCTCCAGTACAATTAATTGAGTAACAATCAACATGTACCGCAGAGAAGTTCAGATTTAAACTTTCCAGCTCGGCACCTGGGGATGGAGCTTCTTCAGAACTACTACTACTACTACTACTTAGCATTTCTATAGCGCTGCCAGGGTTACGCAGCGCTGTACAAGTTTCACATGGGGAAGGACAGTCCCTGCTCAGGAGAGCTTACAATCTAAAGGTTACAAACTATGTAGTCAGTGTAGGTAGCTTACAATCTAAAGGTTATAACTAAATAGCTTACAATCTAGAGGTTACAAACTATGTAGTCAGTGTAGGTAACATGAATGGGGAAGGTGGTTAGGCGCCAAAGGCAAGGGAGAAGAGATGGGCTTTGAGTAAGGACTTGAAGATGGGCAGGGAGGGCGCATGGCGTATGGGCTCGGGAAGTCTGTTCCAGGCATAAGGTGATGCGAGGCAGAAGGGGCGGAGTCTGGAGTTAGCGGTGGTAGAGAAGGGTACAGATAGGAGTGATTTGTCCTGAGAGCGGAGGTTACGAGTGGGAACATACGGGGAGAGGAGGGCAGAGAGGTAGTGGGGGGCTGCAGATTGAGTGCACTTGAAAGTCAATAGGAGAAGCTTGAACTGTATACGGTAGTGGATTGGGAGCCAGTGAAGCGACTTGAGGAGAGGGGTGATGTGAGAGTATCGGTTCACGCGGTAGATAAGACGTGCGGTGGAATTTTGGACAGATTGAAGGGGGGATAGATGGCTGAGCGGGAGGCCAGCGAGAAGAAGGTTGCAGTAGTCAAGGCGAGAGGTAACGAGCGAGTGGACGAGGGTTCGGGTGGTCTGTTCAGAGAGGAAAGGGCGGATTTTGCTAATATTATAGAGGAAGAAGTGACAGGTCTTAGCTGTCTGCTGGATATGGGCAGAAAAGGAAAGGGAGGAGTCGAAGATGACTCCGAGATTGCGGGCTGAAGAGACAGGGAGGATGAGGGCGTTGTCCACAGAGACGGAAAGTGGGGGAAGAGGAGATGAGGGTTTGAGTGGAAAAACAAGGAGCTCAGTCTTTGCCATGTTCAGTTTCAGATGCCGGTTGGACATCCAGGCAGCGATGTCTGAGCGGCAGGCCGAAACTTTGGCCTGGGTTTCGACTGTGATGTCGAGAGATAAAGCTGGGTGTCATCAGCATAGAAGTGGTACTGGAAACCATGTGATGAGATCAGCGAGCCCAGGGAAGAGGTGTAGATCGAGAAAAGAAGTGGTCCAAGGACAGATCCTTGAGGAACCCCAACAGAGAGCGGGATGGGGGTGGAAGAAGTGCCGTTAGAAAATACTCTGAAGGTGCGTTGGGAAAGGTACGACGAGAACCAGGAGAGGACGGAGCCCTGGAACCCGAATGAGGACAGTGTGGCAAGAAGTAAATTGTGATTGACGGTGTCAAAGGCGGCCGATAGGTCGAGGAGGATGAGGATGGAATAGTGACCTTTGGATTTGGCAAGGAACAGGTCGTTGCAGACTTTGGAGAGTGCTGTTTCTGTCGAGTGTAGTGGGCGAAACCCGGATTGAAGCGGATCGAGGACGGCCTGAGAGGAGAGGAAATCAAGGCAGCGGCTGTGGACAGCGCGTTCAAGTATTTTGGAGAGGAAGAGTAGAAGAGAGATGGGGCGGTAGTTGGAGGGACAGGTGGGGTCAAGTGAAGGTTTTTTTGAGAAGTGGTGTGACTACAGCGTGCTTGAAGGTGTCAGGGACAGTAGCAGTGGAGAGAGAGAGGTTGAGGATGTGACAGATTGAGGGGATAACTGTAGGAGAGATGTTGGTAAGCAGATTGGTGGGAATCGGATCAGAGGAACAGGTGGTGCACTTAGAGGAAGAAAGAAGGCGAGCAGTGTCCTCTTCGGTGATCTCAGGGAAGGAGGAGAAGGAGGCGTTAGGTTGGTTGAGGGAGTGGGTTAAGAAGTCACAGGGAGGAGAAGGCTTGGAAGTGAATTCAAGGTTTATCTTCTGCACTTTATCGCGGAAGTAATCAGCTAGTGTTTGAGGAGAGAGTGAAGGGGGGTGGGGGCGGAGGGCACTTTAAGTAGGGAGTTGAGGGTGGCAAAGAGGCGGCGAGGGTTGGAGCCAAGAGAATTGGTTAATTGAGAGTAATATTCCTGTTTGGCAAGGAATAGGGAGGACTGGAAGGAGGAAAGCATGAATTTGTAATGGGTGAAGTCTGACAGGGTGCGAGATTTCCTCCAGAGTCGTTCCGCGGAACGGGTGCAGGAGCGAAGGTAACGGATGCAAGGGGTTAACCAGGGCTGAGGATTAATGCGCTTAGTGGGGCGAAAGACAGATGGTGCTAGGGTATCCAGAGCTGTGGAGAGAATTTCATTGTAGGTCTAGCAGCAGGAAGGTAACAAGGACACTGATAGTGACATTAAAAAATGTGGCAGAGTTTCTTCGGGAGAGAGTCCAGCAGCAGGAAGATAACAAGGATACAAGAACAGCTAGTTAAAAACACACACCCTAATATTCAGCGGGCAGTACTTTGCTGCCTGCGTTCAACCCAGATATTCAATGCCAGGCCATTTCCAGTCACCGGCATTTTCAACGCCGGCTAGCTCATGACCAGTTAAGCTGATATTCAGACTTAACCAGCCATGGCTTAGCAGGCAAAGATAGGCCTGTTTTTTATGTGGCCTTATTTGGTTGCTAAACCTGACTGGTTACGTTCAGAATATCAGGACTTAACCGGTCATGGCCCTAGAACACCCCCAACATGGCTGGCTTTATTTTTGGCACTAACGAGGCATTTTTAGTGGTGATAATTGGGTACATGCAGCTGAAAATGACCGGTTATCCGCTGACACGCAAGTTAAACAGTCTGTGGCTGTTCCTGGCTGGTTAACTTGTGCTGAATATCGGACCCATAGTCTCCTTCACAATAAAATGGTTAACAGTCACATATTCCTCCCTTTCACCCTTGAACTACTTTTTGTTCTTCTTATCTCTAACAATTTCTTGTCTCTCCATTCTCCCTCAAATATTCTGTGCAATTCTAGTCACTGCATCTCAAAAAAAAAAATAGTGGGATTAGAAAAGGTACTGAGAAGGATGATGAAAATGATAAAGGGGACAGGATGACTTCTCTGGGAGGAAAGGCTAGGGCTTTTCAACTTGGAGACCAGATAGCTGAGGGGAGATATGATGAGTGCAATGAAACAGGTAGACGTGAAATTGCTTGTTTACTCTTTCCAAAAATACAAGAACTAGGGGGCACACAATGAACCTATGAAGTAGTAGCTATAAAATACATTGGAGAAAATATGTCTTCACTCAATGTGTAATTAAACTCTGGAATTTGTGTTTATGGTAGTTGCAGTATAGAAATGCCTGTATTGTATTATATTGTTTATTTATTTGTTACATTTATATCCCACATTTTCCCACCTATTTGTAGGCTCAATGTGGCTTACATAGTACCAGAGAGGTGTTACAGACTCCGGTGTAAACAAATACAAAGTGATGTTGTGGTAGGTAAAGTTCGTGTGGCACAGCCACACTAGGGAATCGTACAACGCAAGAGTTGTGCTATGTCCATTACGTTCTTTAGTTTTGTTGTGTTGCAAAGATCAGGCATTTATGTTGGATCGGTAGGGTATGCCTTTTTTAATCAGGTTAATTTTTAGTGTTTTCTGGAAGTTTAGGTGATCGTTCGTAGTTTTCAAGGCTTTTGGTAATGCGTTCCACAGTTGTGTGTTTATGTAGGAAAAACTGGACACGTAAGTTGATTTGTATTTGAGTCCTTTGCAGCTTGGGTAGTGCAGATTTAGATATGTTTGTGTTGATTCGGATGTGTTTCTAGTAGGTCGATCAAGTCTGTCATGTATCCCGGAGCTTCACCGTAGATAATTTTGTGAACCAGAGTGCAGATTTTGAAAGCTATGCGTTCTTTGATTGGGAGCCAGTGTAGTTTTTTGCGAAGGGGTTTTTGCACTTTCAAATCGTATTTTTCCGAAGATATAAGTACATAAGTATTGCCATACTGGGAAAGACCAAAGGTCCATCAAGCCCACCATTTTGTTTCCAACAGTGGCCAATCCAGGTCACAAATATCTGGCAAGATCCCAAAAAATAAGATAAGCCTAGCTGCCGTGTTTTGAGCGGTCTGAAGTTTCGTTAAGGTTTGTTCTTTGCATCCCGCATAAATTCCATTGCAGTAGTCTACATGGCTTAGTACCGTTGATTGTACCAGGTTGCAAAATGTTCCCCTCGGGAAGAATTGTTTCACGCGTTTGAGTTTCCACATTGAGTTGAACATTTTCTTTGTTGTTGATGTCACTTGGCTCTCTACTGTTAAGTTGTGGTCCATTGTAACGCAGAGTATTTTCAGGCTGTCTGAGATAGGGAGGGTGTAATCTGGGGTGTTCATAATAGTGGGGTTATCCGCGCTGTGTGGGGATGAGAGGATGAGACAGTGTGTTTTTTCTTTGTTTAGTTTTAGTTGAAATGCATTTGCCCAAGAGTCCGTGATGTTCAAGCTGATCTTGATTTCGTTGATGATTTCTGTTTGTTTAGATTTGTAAGGAATGAATATTGTGACATCGTCTGCATAGATGAAAGGGTTAAGGCCTTGGTTGGATAAGGACTTGGCTAGTGGGGTCATCATTAGGTTGAAAAAAGGGAAAAAAGACTAAACGTCAGCCGGCGTGGCTAAACAGTAAGATAAAGGAAATCATTAGAGCCAAAAAAACAATCCTTCAGAAAGTGGAGAAGAGAACCAACTGAAAGTAACAGGATAGATCATAAGGAATGCCAAGCCAAATGCAAAGCGGAGATAAGGAGGGCAAAAAAGGACTTTGAGAAGAAATTAGCGTTGGAAGCAAAAATACATAGTAAAAATTTTTTTAGATACATTAAAAGCAGGAAACCGGCCAAAGAGTCGGTTGGGCCGCTGGACGAAAATGGTGTTAAAGGGGCGATCAAGGAGGACAAAGCCGTAGCGGAGAAATTAAATGAATTCTTTGCTTCGGTCTTCACCGAGGAGGATTTGGGGGGGACACCGGTGCCGGAAAGAATATTTGAAGCGGGGGAGTCGGAGAAACTAAACAAATTCTCTGTAACCTTGGAGGATGTAATGGGTCAGTTCAGCAAGCTGAAGAGTAGTAAATCACCGGGACCTGATGGTATTCATCCCAGAGTATTAATAGAACTAAAAAATGAACTTGCGGAGCTACTGTTAGAAATATGCAATCTGTCCCTAAAATCGAGTGTAGTACCGGAAGACTGGAGGGTAGCCAATGTTACTCCGATTTTTAAGAAGGGTTCCAGAGGAGATCCGGGAAATTATAGACCGGTGAGTCTGACGTCGGTGCCGGGCAAGATGGTGGAGGCTATTATTAAGAATAAAATTGCAGAGCATATACAAAAACATGGACTGATGAGACAAAGTCAGCACGGATTTAGTGAAGGGAAGTCTTGCCTCACCAATCTAATGCATTTTTTTGAGGGGGTAAGCAAACATGTGGACAATGGGGAGCCGGTTGATATTGTATATCTGGATTTTCAGAAGGCGTTTGACAAAGTGCCGCACGAAAGACTCCTGAAGAAATTGCAGAGCCATGGAATCGGAGGTAGGGTATTATTATGGATTAAGAACTGGTTGAAAGATAGGAAGCAGAGAGTAGGATTGCGTGGCCAGTATTCTCAGTGGAGGAGGGTAGTTAGTGGGGTCCCGCAGGGGTCTGTGCTGGGTCCGTTGCTTTTTAATGTATTTATAAATGACCTAGAGATGGGAATAACTAGTGAGGTAATTAAATTCGCTGATGACACAAAATTATTCAGGGTCGTCAAGTCGCAGGAGGAATGTGAACGATTACAGGAGGACCTTGCGAGACTGGGAGAATGGGCGTGCAAGTGGCAGATGAAGTTCAATGTTGACAAGTGCAAAGTGATGCATGTGGGTAAGAGGAACCCGAATTATAGCTACGTCTTGCAAGGTTCCGCGTTAGGAGTTACGGATCAAGAAAGGGATCTGGGTGTCGTCGTCGATGATACGCTGAAACCTTCTGCTCAGTGTGCTGCTGCGGCTAGGAAAGCGAATAGAATGTTGGGTGTTATTAGGAAGGGTATGGAGTCCAGGTGTGCGGATGTTATAATGCCGTTGTATCGCTCCATGGTGCGACCGCACCTGGAGTATTGTGTTCAGTACTGGTCTCCGTGTCTCAAAAAAGATATAGTAGAATTGGAAAAGGTACAGCGAAGGGCGACGAAAATGATAGTGGGGATGGGACGACTTTCCTATGAAGAGAGGCTGAGAAGGCTAGGGCTTTTCAGCTTGGAGAAGAGACGGCTGAGGGGAGATATGATAGAAGTGTATAAAATAATGAGTGGAATGGATCGGGTGGATGTGAAGCGACTGTTCACGCTATCCAAAAATACTAGGACTAGAGGGCATGAGTTGAAGCTACAGTGTGGTAAATTTAAAACGAATCGGAGAAAATTTTTCTTCACCCAACGTGTAATTAGACTCTGGAATTCGTTGCCGGAGAACGTGGTACGGGCGGTTAGCTTGACGGAGTTTAAAAAGGGGTTAGATAGATTCCTAAAGGACAAGTCCATAGACCGCTATTAAATGGACTTGGAAAAATTCCGCATTTTTAGGTATAACTTGTCTGGAATGTTTTTACGTTTGGGGAGCGTGCCAGGTGCCCTTGACCTGGATTGGCCACTGTCGGTGACAGGATGATGGGCTAGATGGACCTTTGGTCTTTCCCAGTATGGCACTACTTATGTACTTATGATAGCGGTGATCCTTGTGGTACTCCGCAGTCTGCTTTCCACGGTGATGATATGTTTGAATTTGATTTGACTTGATATGTTCTTGTGGTTAGGAAACCCTTGATCCAGCTAAGTGTGTTTCCACCAATCCCAAACTTATCTAGTAATCTTATTAATATATTATGGTTTACCATGTTGAATGCACTAGACATGTCGAATTAGAGGAGGAGGAGGATGTTTTTGCCTATTGCTATTTCCTGCTTGAATTTGGCTAGGAGAGTGAGTAGTTTCTGTGCTGTGTAGGGGGCGAAAACCTGACTGTGATTCGTGTAATATTGAGAATTTGTTTATATAATCTGTAAATTGTTTGGCTACCATGCTTTCCTTCAGTTTGACTGACAACGGAATGGATGCTACTGGACGGTAGTTAGTGATTTTATTTGTTGCCAGAGAATATGGTAAAATCAGTTAGCAGGGTTTAAAAAAGGTTTGGATAATTTTAAGCCATTATTAAGATGGACGTGGGAAAATCCACTGTTTATTTCCAGGATGAGCATCATAAAATCTGTTTTAAGTAGACTTAGATTGGCTACTATTGGAAACAGGGTACTGGGCTTGATGGACCTTCAGTCTGTCCAAGTAACATAACATATAGTAACATAGTAGATGACGGCAGAAAAAGACCTGCACGGTCCATCCAGTCTGCCCAACAAGATGAACTCGTGTATACCTTACCTTGATTTGTACCTGTCTTTTTCAGGGCACAGACCGTATAAGTCTGCCCAGCACTATCCCCTCCTCCCAACCACCAGCTCCGCCTCCCACCACCGGCTCTGGCACAGACCGTATAAGTCTGCCTACCACTATCTTCGCCTCCCAACCACCAACCCCTCTTCCCCCCACCGGCTCCGCCACCCAATTTTGGCTAAGCTTCTGAGGATCCATTCCTTCTGCACAGGATTCCTTTATGTATATCCCACGCATATTTGAATTCGGTTACCGTTTTCATCTCCACCACCTCCTGTGGGAGGGCATTCCAAGCATCCATCACTCTCTCTGTGAAAAAATACTTCCTGACATCTTTTTTTGAGTCTTGTTTATGTTCTTATGACTTCTTTACCAGCTTCACTTAACTTTTCCAGATATTGTTGCTTATCTGCCTCTTTCTGCTCTCTCTTGTAATTTATGAAGGCTAACTTCATTTTCCTTACCTGTTCAACTACATTTTTTGGTATACATCTATTTCTTTCCCTTTATTAAGTGTTAGGTAAAATGGTAAACCCTGATTTATTTTTTGCCTCTGTATCCAGGTGCCAAGATATTTCGTCCTTGCCTGATGGTTTCAAGGTTCAGGAGATGAAAATTCTGCAGTCCAATTTGGAGTTTACACATGGTCGCCTTGCTGTCACTACCTCCTGTGGCAATGGCAAAGAAAAACTTACTCCTTGTGGTGCGGGTGAGCTACAGAAAGAGATGTTTTTAGTGCCAGAGGGGATCACAAAAAAGCTGTATTACCTCTTAGAGTCTGGGATTCTCTTGGAACATACTTAACATTAGACATCTAAATGGTATTTTGGCAGAATATTTGGAATGCTATTGTGGAGTCAAACTGAGTGGTTCAGAACTAGAGCGAGAAGACGCCAGTTGCTTATAACAACATAGTAACGTAGTAAATCAGGCGACCCTCAGGGGGAGGAATGCTGGCTTCGGCCTAACACCTGGTAAGCCTTTCCTCAGCTGAGAGGTGCCCAGCTCTACCACCGGCTGCCTTTCAGGTGCTGTGGAGGACTTGCAGCTCATCTGCATATCCTTACAGCCTTCTCCGGGGTGACACCCAGGTCCACTCCGATCCACTCAGGGCCTCCGCTCTTAGGCGCGCGGGGCATTTTTCTCTTTACATCTTGCTAAAGTACCTCAGTCATTTATGGCCCCTATTCATATTCTCTTCCTAGCCCTGTCCCTTCCTAATCTTTTCCCTCACCCCCTACCTCTCTCCGCTACAGGAACTCACTGCCCATCCATCGACTTCATCACCTCACCTTCTCTCCTACCCTCTTCCTCCCTCTTGGCTTTTAATCTCCGCCTCTTTCTTCCGTCCATTTTGCCTTCCCCATTCCACCTAAATACCTCTCGCCTTCGACGCCTTCGTGGCCACACCTCTCCTACTCTCCTCCGCTCTCTTTTACTCCTTCTCTTACTCTCAGCCGGTGACATCAATCCCAATCCTGGCCCCCCTCACCAACTGTTATCCCAACTCTACAGATCTCACCGCGACCTCTCTAACCTCATCTCTATTCCTCTACTCCCCTCCTCTTCTCTGCCCTTCTCTTGCGCCCTATGGAATGCCCGCTCTATCTGTAACAAACTCGCCTATATCCATGACCTCTTTATCTCGCGTCACCTCCATCTGCTCGCCATAACAGAGACCTGGCTATGCCCTGATGACTCTGCTTCAGTCGCAGCCCTCTGCCATGGCGGTTATCTATTTTCACATACTCCTCGCCCTGCTGGCTGTGGGGGCGGTGTTGGACTACTTCTCTCTCCCTCCTCCAGATTTCAACCCCTTCTTCCACCTCAATCTCACTGTTTTTCCTCCTTTGAAGTCCACTCTATCCGCCTTTTCTCTCCTCTGCCTCTTCGAATAGCGGTCATTTATCGTCCCCCTGATAAGTCCCTTTCATCCTTTCTCAGTGACTTTGATGCCTGGCTTGCCTTCTTCCATCATCCTTCCTCCCCCTCTCTCATCCTTGGTGACTTCAATATTCCTGCTAATGATCCTTCCAACTCTTATATTTCCAAGTTACTCGCTTTAACGTCCTCCTTTAATCTCCAACTATGCTCCACCTCCCCCACTCATCAAAATGGTCACTGTCTTGATCTCATCTTCTCCTCCAACTGTTCACCCTCTAGTTTCCTTGCCTCTGATCTTCCCTCCTCTGATCCCCATCTTATAACTTTCACACTTAAATCTCCTCCCTCCCAGTCCCGTCCTATCTTATCTAATTTATCTACGAATCTTCACGATATTGACCCTTCATCTCTATCCTCCCATGTTTCAAACCTCCTCTCTACTGTGGCACCATCCACATCTGTCAACGAGGCTGTTTCTTCTTACAACAATACTCTATCCTCTGCCTTAGACACTCTTGCACCTTTGATGACCCGCCCTGTAAGGCGTACAAAACCCCAACCTTGGCTGACTTCTAATATCTGCTACCTACGTTCCTATACCCGCTCCGCCGAACGCCTCTGGCGGAAATCTCGGGCCCTTGCTGATTTCTTACACTTTAAGTTCATGCTGACCTCCTTCCAATCTGCTCTTTTACGTGCCAAACAGGATTATTATATCCAACTGACCAACTCTCTTGGCTCTAATCCTCGACTTCTCTTCACCACATTGAACTCTCTCCTCAAGGTGCCCCCTCCCCCAACTCCCCCTTCATTATCTCCTCAGACCCTTGCTGAATTCTTTCACAACAAGGTTGAAAAGATAAACCTTGCTTTCTCTACCTCACCACCTCTCCCTCCACTAGTCCGTTCCCCTCTCTCTCCTTCCCCTCATTCCCTTTCCTCCTTTCCTGAAGTTACTATTGAGGAAACTACACTTCTCCTTTCTTCCTCAAAATGTACCACCTGTTCCTCTGATCCCATTCCCACCCACCTTCTTAATGCCATCTTTCCTGCTCTTATTCCTTTTATCTGTCACATTCTCAACCTCTCACTTTCCACTGCGACTGTCCCTGCTGCCTTTAAACATGCTGTGGTCACACCTCTCCTTAAGAAGCCTTCACTCGACCCTACTTGTCCCTCTAATTACCGACCCATCTCCCTCCTTCCTTTTCTCTCCAAATTACTTGAGCGTGCTGTTCACCGCCGCTGCCTTGATTTTCTCTCCTCACGTGCTATTCTTGACCCACTACAATCTGGTTTTCGTCCTCTCCACTCAACCGAAACTGCGCTTACTAAAGTCTCCAATGACCTATTACTGGCTAAATCCAGAGGTCAATATTCCATCCTCATTCTTCTTGATCTTTCCGCTGCTTTTGACACTGTCAATCACAGCATACTTCTCGATACCCTGTCCTCACTTGGATTCCAGGGCTCTGTCCTTTCCTGGTTCTCTTCCTACCTCTCCCTCCGCACCTTTAGTGTTCACTCTGGTGGATCCTCTTCTACTTCTATCCCTCTGCCTGTCGGCATACCTCAGGGTTCTGTTCTTGGTCCCCTCCTCTTTTCTATCTACACTTGTTCCCTTGGTTCATTAATCTCATCCCATGGCTTTTCCTACCATCTCTATGCTGATGACTCCCAAATCTACCTTTCTACCCCTGATATCTCACCTTGCATCCAAACCAAAGTTTCAGCGTGCTTGTCTGACATTGCTGTCTGGATGTCTCAACGCCACCTGAAATTAAATATGACCAAAACCGAGCTTCTCATTTTCCCCCCCAAACCCACCTCCCCGCTCCCCCCCGTTTTCTATTTCTGTTGATGGCTCTCTCATTCTCCCTGTCTCCTCAGCTCGAAACCTTGGGGTCATCTTTGACTCTTCTCTCTCCTTCTCTGCTCATATCCAGCAGATTGCCAAGACCTGTCGTTTCTTTGTTTACAACATCCGTAAAATCCGCCCCTTTCTTTCCGAGCACTCTACCAAAACCCTCATCCACACCCTTGTTACCTCTCGTTTAGACTACTGCAATCTGCTTTTTGCTGGCCTCCCACTTAGTCACCTCTCCCCTCTCCAGTCGGTTCAAAACTCTGCTGCCCGTCTCATCTTCTGCCAGGGTCGCTTTACTCATACTACCCCTCTCCTCAAGACCCTTCACTGGCTCCCTATCCGTTTTCGCATCCTGTTCAAACTTCTTCTACTAACCTATAAATGTACTCACTCTGCTGCTCCCCAGTATCTCTCCACACTCGTCCTTCCCTACACCCCTTCCCGTGCACTCCGCTCCATGGATAAATCCTTCTTATCTGTTCCCTTCTCCACTACTGTCAACTCCAGACTTCGCGCCTTCTGTCTCGCTGCACCCTACGCCTGGAATAAACTTCCTGAGCCCCTACGTCTTGCCCCATCCTTGGCCACCTTTAAATCTAGACTGAAAGCCCACCTCTTTAACATTGCTTTTGACTTGTAACCACTTGTAACCACTCGCCTCCATCTACCCTCCTCTCTTCCTTCCCGTTCACATTAATTGATTTGATTTGCTTACTTTATTTATTTTTTGTCTATTAGATTGTAAGCTCTTTGAGCAGGGACTGTCTTTCTTCTATGTTTGTGCAGCGCTGCGTACGCCTTGTAGCGCTATAGAAATGCTGAATAGTAGTAGTAGTAGTAGTCTTAACCGGTCCAAAATCTGGAGCAAATATCTGCTGGATGTCTCACTATCTAGGACGTATCCAATTTGTTAAGCCCTGCACTTCTAGCCTTGTGGGAGATATTTTGTAAATATTTAGACCATATATTAACAAAGATCTTTCTTTTCTTTGGGTTACCGTAAGCCTCCCTGGCCTCCCAGAGCATTAGCTCATGGAACCTATTTCTCCAGTACCAAAAGGAGGGTGGCTCAGCCTGCAGCCAATGTCTGAGTATACATTTTTTCCCCATTGCATGGGCCTTACACAAGAATAACTCCTGATTTTTGTCTGAGATCCCATAAGCATTGCTTTTATTCAAAAGCACTCCCCTCCAGGAGGGAAGCAGTCTATGTCCCAATAGTTGTTCAAGATAGTTTTGTAACATTTTCCAAAAGTGTTTTATTCGATCACATCACCAAAATGCATGCAAAAAAGTGTTATTATCTCTATGGCACTTAGGACATTGAGCATCAGATATCCATCCTGCCCTTACTGCTTGTGATTGTGATATGTACCCCCTGTGAATTACCCTGTATTGACTCTCCTGCAGCTCCACCCCTCCCACTTGTCTTGGTATATCTTTTATCAGTTTTGCAAAATGTATTCCTTTCAGCTCATAGCCCAAGTCTTTGCTCCATGTCTTTTCAAGTATCTCATAGGAATGAGGTGGGGGGCTAAGGGACTCCAATACTTTATGTAAACTCGATATTGACACCTGTCCGTGTGCATCCCCTTTCAAAAAATCTCGAAGCCTAAAGCCCAACCTTGTGCCTAGTGCATTTTGGTCCATACTTTACCAATAGTGATGCAATTGTCGATATGTGTAATAATCTTTAGTGGCTAAAGAGAATCTCTGCTGAATGTCCGGAAAACTGTACAGAACACCCTCTTCATTCATTAAATGTTCTAGCAAAGTAATCCCCTGTGCCGACCATCTATCAAATAAACCCTTCTCCAGCCCCGGTGGAAAGTCCCCATTCCCTCACAATGGGAGCTGGTCACTAATATTGGGGTTATATTGCCAAGACTGCATAAGAAATCTCCAAGCACTTCTCAGAGGTTGAAGCAATATGCTGTTCCGAATGCTAAGGAGTAAGCTTTTTGTTTTTGCTTGTAATAAGAAATTCAAATGCCAAGGCCTAAATAGTGCCTGCTCCCAACTAAGTGGGGTATATTGATTTGTGTTAAACAGCCAATCCCTAAGATGTCTCAGAAGGCATCGCCTGGTGACTTGCCTGCCTGGTGCGAAGGTGGCGGACCTCACGCGTCACCTAGATAGGATTTTATATAGTGCTGGGGAGGAGACGGCTGTCTTGGTACATGTGGGTACTAATGACATAGGAAAATGTGGGAGAGAGGTTCTGGAAGCAAAATTTAGGCTCTTAGGTAGAAAGCTGAAATCCAGATCCTCCAGGGTAGCATTTTCTGAAATGCTACCTGTGCCACGCGCAGGGCCCAAGAGACAGGCAGAGCTCCAGAGTCTCAATGCGTGGATGAGACGATGGTGCAGGGAGGAGGGCTTTAGATTTGTTAGGAAACTGGGCAACATTCTGGGGAAGGGGGAGCCTATTCCGAAAGGATGGGCTCCATCTTAACCAGAGTGGGACCAGGCTGCTGGCATCGGCGTTTAAGAAGGAGATAGAGCAGCTTTTAAACTAGAAATGGGGGGAAGGCCGACAGTCGCTCAAAAGAGCATGGTTCGGGATAAGGTATCTTTCAAAGATATCACCATAACAGGGAAGATAGAGTATCCTGATAGTGAGGTTGCAAAAGAGATTGTAGTAGATCGGGTATCTTTAAATAACAATAAAAATCAGACAAAAGATTGCCAATTAATACTGTCAAGTACTAAGCATGATGTACTTAGGAACAACAAACATAGTTTGAAATGTCTATATGCGAATACCAGGAGCCTAAGAAATAAGATGGGGGAGTTGGAATATATTGCACTAAATGAAAAATTAGATATAATAGGCATCTCTGAGACCTGGTGGAAGGAGGATAACCAGTGGGACACTGTCATACCGGGGTACAAATTATATCGTAGTGATAGGGTGAATCGGATTGGTGGAGGGGTAGCATTGTATATTAACGAGAGCCTTGAATCAAATAGATTGAAAATTCTGCAGGAAACAAAACACTCCTTGGAATCACTGTGGATTGAAATTCCATGTGCAAAGGGGAAAAGGATAGTGATAGGAGTGTACTACCGTCCGCCTGGCCAGGACGAACAGATGGATGCGGAAATGTTAAAGGAAATCAGGGACGCAAACAAACTGGGCAACACAATAATAATGGGGGATTTCAATTACCCGCATATAGACTGGGTTAATGTAACATCTGTACACGCAAGGGACATAAGATTTCTTGATGAAATCAAGGACAGCTTCATGGAACAGCTAGTTCAGGAGCCGACAAGAGAAGGAAAAATACTAGACTTAGTCCTTAGTGGTGCTCATGATCTAGTGCAGAGGGTAACGATACGAGGGCCGCTTGATAACAGTGATCATAATATGATCGGTTTTGATATTGGCATTGAAGGAAGTGAAACTAGGAAATCAAGTACGCTAACGTTTAACTATAGAAAAGGTGATTACGACAAAATGAGAAAAATGGTGAAAAAAAGACTGAAAGGAGCAGCTCGCAGAGTAAAAAACTTGCATCAGGCGTGGATGCTGTTTAAAAACACCATCCTGGAGGTTCAGGACAAATATATTCCACGTATTAGAAAAAAGGGAAAAAAGACTAAACGTCAGCCGGCGTGGCTAAACAGTAAGATAAAGGAAATCATTAGAGCCAAAAAACAATCCTTCAGAAAGTGGAGAAGAGAACCAACTGAAAGTAACAGGATAGATCATAAGGAATGCCAAGCCAAATGCAAAGCGGAGATAAGGAGGGCAAAAAAGGACTTTGAGAAGAAATTAGCTTTGGAAGCAAAAATACATAGTAAAAATTTTTTTAGATACATTAAAAGCAGGAAACCGGCCAAAGAGTCGGTTGGGCCGTTGGACGAAAATGGTGTTAAAGGGGCGATCAAGGAGGACAAAGCCGTAGCGGAGAAATTAAATGAATTCTTTGCTTCGGTCTTCACCGAGGAGGATTTGGGGGGGACACCGGTGCCGGAAAGAATATTTGAAGCGGGGGAGTCGGAGAAACTAAACAAATTCTCTGTAACCTTGGAGGATGTAATGGGTCAGTTCAGCAAGCTGAAGAGTAGTAAATCACCGGGACCTGATGGTATTCATCCCAGAGTATTAATAGAACTAAAAAATGAACTTGCGGAGCTACTGTTAGAAATATGCAATCTGTCCCTAAAATCGAGTGTAGTACCGGAAGACTGGAGGGTAGCCAATGTTACTTCCGATTTTTAAGAAGGGTTCCAGAGGAGATCCGGGAAATTATAGACCGGTGAGTCTGACGTCGGTGCCGGGCAAGATGGTGGAGGCTATTATTAAGAATAAAATTGCAGAGCATATACAAAAACATGGACTAATGAGACAAAGTCAGCACGGATTTAGTGAAGGGAAGTCTTGCCTCACCAATCTAATGCATTTTTTTGAGGGGGTAAGCAAACATGTGGACAATGGGGAGCCGGTTGATATTGTATATCTGGATTTTCAGAAGGCGTTTGACAAAGTGCCGCACGAAAGACTCCTGAAGAAATTGCAGAGTCATGGAATCGGAGGTAGGGTATTATTATGGATTAAGAACTGGTTGAAAGATAGGAAGCAGAGAGTAGGATTGCGTGGCCAGTATTCTCAGTGGAGGAGGGTAGTTAGTGGGGTCCCGCAGGGGTCTGTGCTGGGCCCGTTGCTTTTTAATGTATTTATAAATGACCTAGAGATGGGAATAACTAGTGAGGTAATTAAATTCGCCGATGACACAAAATTATTCAGGGTCGTCAAGTCGCAGGAGGAATGTGAACGATTACAGGAGGACCTTGCGAGACTGGGAGAATGGGCGTGCAAGTGGCAGATGAAGTTCAATGTTGACAAGTGCAAAGTGATGCATGTGGGTAAGAGGAACCCGAATTATAGCTACGTCTTGCAAGGTTCCGCGTTAGGAGTTACGGATCAAGAAAGGGATCTGGGTGTCGTCGTCGATGATACGCTGAAACCTTCTGCTCAGTGTGCTGCTGCGGCTAGGAAAGCGAATAGAATGTTGGGTGTTATTAGGAAGGGTATGGAGTCCAGGTGTGCGGATGTTATAATGCCGTTGTATCGCTCCATGGTGCGACCGCACCTGGAGTATTGTGTTCAGTACTGGTCTCCGTATCTCAAAAAAGATATAGTAGAATTGGAAAAGGTACAGCGAAGGGCGACGAAAATGATAGTGGGGATGGGACGACTTTCCTACGAAGAGAGGCTGAGAAGGCTAGGGCTTTTCAGCTTGGAGAAGAGACGGCTGAGGGGAGATATGATAGAAGTGTATAAAATAATGAGTGGAATGGATCGGGTGGATGTGAAGCGACTGTTCACGCTATCCAAAAATACTAGGACTAGAGGGCATGAGTTGAAGCTACAGTGTGGTAAATTTAAAACGAATCGGAGAAAATTTTTCTTCACCCATCGTGTAATTAGACTCTGGAATTCGTTGCCGGAGAACGTGGTACGGGCGGTTAGCTTGACGGAGTTTAAAAAGGGGTTAGATAGATTCCTAAAGGACAAGTCCATAGACCGCTATTAAATGGACTTGGAAAAATTCCGCATTTTTAGGTATAACTTGTCTGGAATGTTTTTACGTTTGGGGAGCGTGCCAGGTGCCCTTGACCTGGATTGGCCACTGTCGGTGACAGGATGCTGGGCTAGATGGACCTTTGGTCTTTCCCAGTATGGCACTACTTATGTACTTATGTACTTATTGTATCGTTTAATACAAGGTAATCCTAGCCCACCCCTTGCCCATCCATCATTCAAATATTCAAAGCGCACTTTGGATTTCTTCCCCCCCCCCCCCCCCCCCCCATGGGAATCCCCTACAGATCCTATTCAGCTGTCGTAAATCTTTACTGATCAAATGTATTGGCAATACCTGCAAGAGGTAGAGCCATCTTGGGAATATGATCATTCTAAATAGATTTATTCTACCTATTAATGATATCGGTAAATGGTTCCATCTTTCAAGAGAGCATCTAGTATCCTGTAATTGCTTTTCTATATTGATTTTATAAAGCTTGGTGGTGTCCATTGTCAGACGAATTCCCAGATACCTAAAAGATTCCTCTGCCCACTTTAACGGTAATCGTCCCAGCCTATCTCTTAGTTGGTCTCCCTCCCTCTGCAAAACTTCAGACTTCTCTAAATTGAGCTTAAATCCAGAGAAGTCGCCATATTCTGTCATACACTCTAAGAGAGCCGTCAATGATGCTGCTGGGTGGATTACATGGGCTAATAAATCATCAGCAAAAGCTGCTGTTTTGAAAATTTCTGTTCCCATCTGAACACCGTGTACATCGAGTATCAATGGATCTAGGGTCAGAACAAATAATAAGGGTGACAGTGGGCAGCCCTGCCTAGTTACCCGATATATGGGAAAGGGAGAAGACAAAATACCATTAACCCACACCTGGGCTTGTGGTAAATAGTATAAAGCTCAAATCGCCTCTTGAAAAAAAATCCCTTTATACCATAGGCGTGTAAAGTTCCAAATAGAAAGCCCCATACTACCCTGTCAAACGCCTTTTCGGCATCAAAACTAACGAATAGCGATGGCATGGCTTGTGTGGACATCTTCTCTAATGTTGCCAAAATCTTTCTCATGTTTTTGGTAATAGTTCTGCCCTGTACAAATCCCACCTGAGATTCCTCAATGATGTCTGATAGTATTCGAGATAGGCGATTGGCTAAGACTTTAGCGAATAGTTTAGCCTCATAATTAAGCAATGATATTGGCCTATAAGATTCAGGTTTCTGAATATCCCTCCCTGGTTTCGGAATCACTATGATCTGTGCTGTTCTTAAGGAGGCGGGCATTTGTTTCTCCTGCGCTATGGTATTAAACATTGAGGTAAGAGGTGCTACTATTTCTTCTTTTAATAGTTTGTAGAATTCTCCTCTATACCCGTCCGGGCCTGGAGCTTTCCCCAATGGCCCCTGCTGTATAGCCCATGAGACTTCCTCTACTGTTATGGGAGCATTTAGAATGTCTAGGCTCTTTGTATCTATATGCGGAAGATCCTGCCCATCCAAATATATCTCACTGTCTAGCGGGGGTGGATCTGGAATGGCATATAATTTCTTATAGTATTCCTGCATGATTTTATTAATTTGGATATCCTCATTTTCCAAGGTTCCTGTAGCTGAGTACAATGTATTTATTTTATAGGGGCCTTGCCGAGGTTTTGCTAATGTAGCCAACATTCTTCCACTTTTATTGGCATGCTTGTATAAATGATATCTATAATAGGCATAACTTTTTTGTGCCCTGCTATGCAGCCTCTCATTCATGGTTTGCTGCAGTTCCAAAAGCTGGGCTTTTAGTGCTATGGTATGATGGCGTCCATATTCTCGCCGAACCCGTGTTACTTCCTTTTCTAACCGAAGCTGTTCCTTCTCCCATGCCTTTTTCTGGTGACTTGTATAGGCAATAATCTCCCCTCTAAGTACAGCCTTGGCCGCATCCCAGTAGAGTATTGGAGTCATCCTGTGTACCAGATTAGTGTCTTGAAATTGCTTATATTTTTTAAGTATGAATTCTCGAAAACTCTGATCTTTATATAGTCAAATAGGAAATCACCACTGAAATGGGCCAGGATCTCCTTTTGATGTTTCCCACATTACCGTTACCATAGCAATTTCTGCCGCACAAAGTTTTGTAAATAGGGGTCGAGAAATGAATATGTAATCAATCCTTGACATGGTGGCGTGTGCGCGAGACAGATGAGTATAGTCACGCTCTGATGGATGCAGGGTTCTCCACACATCCACCAGGTCAAGGACCTCACTTAACATTCCTATGCCTCTGGAGTCCGCTCCCAATCCCCTTTTCTCCCCCTGCGACCTGTCCAGTCTAGGGGCTCCCACTGCATTGAAATCTCCTTCAACCAGCAGGGGAGTTCCTTCAAAACATATTAAATGGCGCAAAAGTTGTTTGTAGAACACCTTGCTATATGTATTGGGAGCATAGACATTACACAGAACTACAGGTTGACGCTCTACTGTTAAATGTGCCAGTACAAATCTGCCCTCCTCATCAGCAATAATTTTGTGTGTCATAACATGAACCCCTTTCTTAATCAAGATTATGACCACCGCTTTTTTAGCCTGTGCCGGAGATTCATAATATGAGCCCACCCACCAGTGGCATAATTTCTCATGCTCTTTGGCATTTAAATGTGTTTCTTGAAGCATTGCTATTGAGACCTGTTGTTTATGAAGTGCTTGGCGTATTTTCTGTCTTTTTATTGGCGATGAGATCCCTCCCACGTTCCAGGTCACTACTTTAAGGGTCATCACGTATAATCTTTAGACCTAGGGTACAGGATCCCAATATCTTCGCTAATAGGGCAGGAGGGGCATCCCAGCCTATACCCCCACCACCTGTGGTCAGACAGTGTTCTACTACTACTACTAACTAGCATTTCTAAAGCGCTACTAGGGTTACGCAGCGCTGTACAATTTAAACCTAGAAGGACAGTCCCTGCTCAAAGAGCTTACAATCTAAAAGACAAGAGAACAATCTAAAGACAAGTGAACAATCTAGAGGACGAGTGAACAGTTAGTCTGATAGGGTGGATAGATTTGGGGCATTCTATATATCTTGAGCGGTTAGGCGCCGAAGGCAGCATTGAAGAGGTGAGTTTTAAGCAGAGATTTGAAGATGGGTAGGGAGGGGGCATGGCGTATGGGTAAAGGAAGATTGTTCCAGGCATAGGGTGAGGCAAGGCAGAATGAGCGGAGCCTGGAGTTGGCAGTGGTGGAGAAGGGTACTGAGAGAAGGGCTTTGTCCTGTGAGCGGAGGTTACGGGCGGGAACATAGGGGGAGATGAGGGTGGAGAGGTAGTGAGGAGCCGCAGACTGAGTGCATTTGTAGGTAAGGAGGAGGAGCTTGAATTGTATGAGATATCTGATCTACAAGAATATGCTTTCCGTGTCATTTGTAAGATGTTATCGACTTTCTCCTGTTCTCCTTGAACCATGAAATGTTTGTTCCTCAATGTTCTCCCCTCTGCCCTCCCCCCATCCCATCCCTGGTGTCCCCGCCTCCCCCCTTGCCTTGCAGCACCCATGTGCTCTACTTCCGTCCCTCCCTCCCCCTGTCGTACCTCCTTCCCCTTACTCTGGGACCTCCTGGGCACCTAAGGTGCTCGACTTCCTTGTCTCCTATCGGGGACTCCCTTTAACAAATGTGTCGCAAATTATGTAACTGTGTTCCCCTCTTTGTACAACATAATTTTTATAACAGCATTAACCGCTTTAACCTTTGCAGAGATAATTAACTCCATCCCAGCATAAGATTTTTTCATCTCTTCTACTATTCCCGTATTTACTCAGGATTCCCATCTCACCAACACAGTCTACTTGTTTTTAGACGGACTCAGTCTTTCTCTCTCCATCTGGTCTGCAAACGCCTGGGCCGCCTCTACAGTCTCATAGAACTTCACTGCTTCATTGTGCTGGACCCGTAATTTCGCTGGATACAATAGACCAAAACGGATTTGCAGTTTATGCAGTCTCCCACAGACCTGTGAATATTGCTTACGCTGGAGAGAGACTTTAGTGGAATAATCCTGAAAACACTATCTTGTGACCCTCTCTCTCGAGAGCTGCTCCTTTCCTGAGCGCTGTAAGGATCTCCATTTTGTGGTGGTAGTGTAGCAGCCGCGCTATGACCACCCTCGGCCGTTCATTAGGGGCTTTCCAGGGTCCCAAACGATGTGCCCGCTCTATTTTAAGGAGGCCTGCTGTGCTTGCGGTGGGCAGTAGCTTAGCTAACCAGGATTCCAAATATTCTCTCAGATCACCGTCCTTTATAGATTCTGGTATTCCTACCAGTCTGATGTTATTCCGTCGAGAACGGTTTTCAAAATCATCCACTTTATCTTCCAAAACTGCTATTTTTCTTGTAAGGTCTACTATGGCTGTGGAAGATTCCTGCGTCGATGTTTCCACTTCTCCCAGCCGCTGCTGGACATCCTGAAAGTCTTTTGTAAAAGTTGTAAACCGGTGATCCATGCCATCCAGCTTGTCAATTATTTGTTGCAGTTGGTGATTCATGGTGTCTTCCACCGCCATCTTAACCTCCGCCACGATTTCCGAGGCCCATACGGAACTCACTGACGGTGACGGCGGTGAGCTTTTCTCCGCCATCTTGGAGCCTCCTCCTTTGGATTTTTCCGGCTCTTTTTTGGATCCACGGGTCGCCATACACAGTACAGTATAGCTTTTGAGATGGCTTTTTTTTTTCGGTGTCTAGGAACTTCCCAAGCTCTGCTGCTTCTGCAGTCAAGTATAAGACAAGGTCTGCACCACTAGTGTAGCGTACCTGCTGGGATTTTAAGTGCTGTACTTCACCCACAGTTCTTCCTGGGCTAAATTTAGATTAGTTGAAGAAGGGTGCCCCTGTCTCTTTAAATATCCATGCTGTACTCTCAAACCAAATTGCCTTGCTTGCAGCCGAGCTTTTGTTATTCCTTAAACGTTCTGACCCTGCTGCACCAGCTCTGAGCTCTGGTTATAACTGATTACATAATTTATGCTGCTGTTTATCCACTCTGTTAGTCCCTCCGACCCCCACTTTCAGTTTTGCTTGCTACGGCACCAGCTCTCTCGTTATCGGCCCCCCTTTCCTGGATTCACCCTTGTGCTTTATGGAACTCACTCTGTCAGCAGGCTGGAACTGTTTTCGATCTGCTCTTATCTTCTGACCAGAGAGTGATCTTCGTTCAAGTGTCTCTTCGGTGCTGGCCGTTCGCCTTGTGGTATGGGGGAGGGGTAGATAGCTGCTGCCGATTCTCCTCACTCTGCTTTCACTGCTGCTTTGTTTCCGGGGGTCGGATCTCCTTCTTGATTACCTCCCCGTAGTTTTCCTCCAACTGTGCTGTGGTGGGGTAGGCAACTTCGGTTTTCTTCAGAGTTCACGATCGTGACTGTGCGGCGCTCAGCTTATGGCGGCCATCTTGGCCAGCAGCTCCGCCGGAAGTCCACTAGCGAGGTAATTAAATTTGCTGATGACACAAAGTTATTCAAAGTTGTTAAATCGCAACAGGATTGTGAAAAATTACAAGAGGACCTTACGAGACTGGGCGGCTAAATGGCAGATGACGTTTAATGTGAGCAAGTGCAAGGTGATGCATGTGTGAAAAAAGAACCTGAATTATAGCTACGTCATGCAAGATTCCACTTTAGGAGTTATGGACCAAGAAAGGGATCTGGGTGTCATCATTGATAATACACTGAAACCTTCTGCTCAGTGTGCTGCTGCGGCTAGGAAAGCGAATAGAATGTTGGGTATTATTAGGAAAGGTATGGAAAACTGTGTTCAATTCTGGTCGCCGCATCTCAAGAAAGATATAGTAGAATTGGAAAAGGTGCAGCGAAGGGCGACTAAAATGATAGCGGGGATGGGACGACTTCCCTATGAAGAAAGACTAAGGAGGCTAGGGCTTTTCAGCTTGGAGAAGAGACGGCTGAGGGGAGACATGATAGAGGTATATAAAATAATGAGTGGAGTGGAACAGGTGGATGTGAAGCATCTGTTCACGCTTTCCAAAAATACTAGGACTAGGGGGCATGCGATGAAACTACAGTGTAGTAAATTTAAAACAAATCGGAGAAAATATTTCTTCACCCAACGCGTAATTAAACTCTAGAATTCATTGCCGGAGAACGTGGTGAAGGCGGTTAGCTTAGCAGAGTTTAAAAAGGGGTTAGACGGTTTCCTAAAGAACAAGTCCATAAACCGCTACTAAATGGACTTGGGAAAAATCCACAATTCCGGGAATAACATGTATAGAATGTTTGTACGTTTGGGAAGCTTGCCAGATGCCCTTGGCCTGGATTGGCCGCTGTCGTGGACAGAATGCTGGGCTCGATGGACCTTTGGTCTTTTCCCAGTGTGGCATTACTTATGTATTTATGTACCAAGATCAAGTATTTTACATTGTATTCACTGTTGATTTAATCATGAATTGATAATGAGTGTGACAGTTGGGCAGACTGGATGGACCGTACAGGTCTTTATCTGTTAGAGAGCTATTGCCATTTCTCTTCTTCCTAAATAGGTTATAGACAGGTCTGATAATATCCCATTCATCAGACTCATTGAACCATGTCTCCATAACAGCCACAGTGTTTAATAAGTCCATGTCTAGCATTAGAGCTGCCAGATCAGGAATTTTATTTGCTAAACTTGAGTGTTTTTATTTATTTATTTATCAATCACATTTCTACCCCACATTTTCCCACCTATTTGCAGGCTCAATGTGGCTTATTCTGGTTGTCTCCTCTCTTTGTTGAGGTCATATCTCTTTATTATTTATGCCACTTGAATGTTTATATTAGGGGTGACTTTTTGATAGTATTTTATTCTTTCCCCATTCCCTTCCTCTAGTTTAAACGCCTGTCCACATATTGATTGAATTTTTCAGTTAGAATACTTTTGCCTTCCTCAGAAAGATGTAGTCCAAATAAAAGTATTTGCAGTAAATTCACAATATTGTTCTGAATAGCTGCGGAGTGGAGGAGTGGCCTAATGGCTAGTGCAGTGGGTTGAGATCCTGGGGAACCAGGTTCAGTTCCTTCTGCAGCTCCATGTGACCCTGGGCAAGTCATTTAACTCTGCTTTGCCCCAGGTACAATATATAACTTACATTGTGAGTCCATTAGGGACAAAGTGCCTGTAATAGAAATTGTAAACTGCTTAGGCAGCTCAAAGATCACTTGTGGTATATCAAGTGCTGAAAATAAATAAATATCTCAAAGCAAAACCAGAGTTAGAAAAAAACATAAAAGAAGCCAGAAACTACTTAGTTCATGATGTATTGTAAGCCACCTTGAGCCTGCAAAGAGGTGGGAAAATGTGGGATACAAATGCAATAAATAAAATAAATTAGTTGTTGAGTCTGGTGTCATGAGATTTGAAAACAGAAAGCAGCTTTTCCCCTCTGTTCCATGACCACAGCCTTCTTGAGAGAGAGAGAGATGACTTCTACAATTATGGATGATGGGGAGGGGTTAGTGCGGAATGGCATAAGAAGAAGAACTGGAAATGTTAAAAGCTAGGGTTTTCCAAAGATCCAGCTATCTTTATTCTAAAACCCAGCCAGTTTAAATGCCTACTCTTTGCTACAAATCCAGTTTGATCAGATCGGAGATTTTCCATCTCTAGAGCCTATAGAACGTGTCTGGGCTGGAAGCAATCCCTAGAAAGAGTATTAGCAAGCAAAGAAAAAGTAGCTGGAAACCTAGGAGTACAAATGCTGATTGTCTACACACAAAAAAACTTCAGATCTGCAAGTCCTAATGGTGAAGGTGGACATAAGAATAGCCATACAGGGTCAGACCAATGGTCCATCAAGCCCACTATCCTGCTTCCAACAGTGGCCAATCCAGGTCACAAGTACCTGGCAGAAACCCAAATAACTACCAATCCCAGGACAAGCAGTGGCTTCCCCCATGTCTATCTCAATAGCAGACTATGGACTTTTCCTCCAGGAACTTGTCCAAACCTTTTTTTTTAAATCCAGATACACTAACCACTGTTTCCACATCCTCCAGCAACAAGTTCCAGACCTTAACTATTCTTTCAGTGAAAAAATATTTCCTCCTACTTGTTTTAAAAGTATTTCCATGTAATTTCATTGCGTGTCCCCTGGTCTTTGTACTTTTTGAAAGAGTGAAAAATCGATTCACTTTTACCCATTCTACATCACTCAGGATTTTGTAAACTTCAATCATATGTCCCCTCATCTCTCTCTTTCCCAAGCTGAAGAGCCCTAACCTCTTAAGCCTTTCCTCATATGAGAAGAGTTCTAAAAATCACATAAGTAAAGAGCAGTCACTTAGCTTTCATTCAAAAATTGCAGTGCTGACATGAAGTTGGCATTGCAAATTTTGATTAAAGCTAAGTGACCGCTTTTTACTTATGTGATTTTTAGAATATATTTTGATTAAAGTATTTTGAGTTTTTATAGTTAAAAGGTACAGGCAGGGTAGAGGTTGGAGTGACGGATGATTGAGCAACTACATGAAAGGCTAAGACTTTGGGACAGCAGTGACTGCGACTCGAGGTCCATTACCTTGTAGATATACTGATGACCTCCTCCTCTGCTTTTTCTAATTTAATAATAATATAGAATAAAAAAATAGAAATAAAAAACTGCTTTGAAAGAATTGAGAATTGATTGCCGTTTTACCTATTACCCTATTGTGTTTTCGATATAATATTGAGAGTTAGGGGCCCTGTTTACTAAGCCGTGTTATAGGCATGTTAGCATTTTTAACACGCGTTAACTGTGTACGCACCTACAATATCCCTCTAGTCGCCTACATGGTTAGCGTTCGCGCAGATTGTAGGCACGTTAAAAACACTAACGCGCCTTAGTAAACAGGGTCCCTAGGTTTCTTCTCCCTTTTTTTGGTTCTTTGTCCTCAATAGCGGAAAGCAGTATCATGAGTTTTATTTCTTTATATAGACCCCTTGTATAAAGCTGCGGCAAAAGGGGGCCTGTGCTGGCATCGGTGCATGCTTTTGACACGTGCCGAGGCCCCATTTTACTTTTCTTCAGGAAATGGCCGTGAAGCACTTGCCACGCCAGGGGCATAGCCAAACAACAGATTTTGGGTGGGCCTAGGCAAGAAGTGGGTGGGCACCAAGTGTTCCCCCTCCCCCCCTCCAACCACCACCCAAAAAATATCTCAGCTGGTGAGAAAACACTTCTTTCCATCTTGGCAATCTGCAGCAGGCATGCACTGAAAACTGAGCATGTGCAGGTTCTATTGTCGTGGAGAGTAGCGTTTTCGTTACCATCAGGGGGAAATCTTGAGCTGGCCGAGCTTGGGATCCCACCAGCTACCGCTAAACATGTGCTACTGTTGGGTGGGCCTGAGCCCTAAGTGGGTGGCACCCGGCCCACCCAGGCCCACCTGTGGCTACGCCAATGTGCCACGCAGCCATTTCGTGGTGCAGCACTTACTGCCATCCATTGAGGTAGCGGTAAGGGCTCCCGCTGTAACCCGGAGGTAACTTCCGGATACACACCGGCACTAGAAAAAAATATTTTTGTAGCAGCAGATATGACGGCGTGCTGGGGGTGGGAACGACTGCTGGGCTGCTGTGGTAGCCTGACGGTACTTTCTTTTTAACAGGTGGTGAGTCCGCGTTGGGCCTACTGCCCATGTTATATAGATCTGTCTGTGGGGTTAGTTTCCGTGAGCTTGGAGGAAGATTGTATGATTGGAATGGAAGTTGTGAGTGTGGGGTGAGTGAGTCTTGAGTAGAATAGCGAAGATTGTATGACATTGTTTAGGAATGGGAGAAGGTTAGCACAATGGCTGTTTAACGTGGTTGGGGAAGTAAATGGGGGAGAGGAGGGGAGGGATCAATCAACTCTTCCACTGGGGAGGGTGAGCCTGAGGTATTTTGTTGGAGAGAATTGGTGGGATGGGTTTAGAAGTATATATGCTCTTTTGTCTAGCTGGTTCGGGAGGTGCCTGGATTCTGGATATCTAGATGGAGGCTGGGCACCTAAATCTTATGATAGACGCCATTGGCATAGCAGTGTGATTACAACTTTTTGTTCTGTGTCTGCATTCCATTTAAGGTTCGGAACATGGTGGGAATTAATTCCCCTATTAAGAGATCAAAAATGTTTCAAGTTGCATTAGCCCAATAAAGATGTTTTTGAAAGCTTTGAGAAGGCAGAATTCATACAGTGCCTGCCTGCAAGACATACATCTGATTTCTGTATCTGCAAAATAAGCAAAGACATACAAACTGACCACATTTAACACCAAAAGAGAGAAACTGGATAATTTTCTCACAAGGATGCTTTGGCTCACAGTCCCTTGTACTGATTCTATATAGCCTTTGTTAAGCTGTCACATGCAGCACTGTTTAGGGTCAGGCTTGTGCACAGGTATTTCTCCTAGGAAGATTCCGGATACACTGTAGTATTTAGCTTCCCATATGTGTCCACCACTCTCACATAATGCTTCCATATGGATCTTCCCTTCTGCCACTGATTGCATTGCCTGTGAATTGAGGCCAACACCATTTGATCAGGTGGATTAAAAGTAGGGAAACTGTACATCTGGGAGTAGCTTGCTGTAGATGTCGCCCTAACTGAAACCTGGCTCTCCGCTGATGACTCTGCCTCAGTCGCGGCCCTATGCCATGGAGGTTATCTCTTCTCCCACACTCCCCGCCCAGTTGGCCGCGGTGGAGGCGTCGGGCTACTACTCTCGCCCTCCTGTAGTTTCCAACCCCTCCTCCTACCGCAATCTCACTGCTTCTCATCCTTTGAAGCCCACGCCATCCGTCTATTCTACCCGTTGCCACTCAGTGGCAGTCATTTACCGCCCCCCTGATAAAGCTCTCTCTTCCTTCCTCACTGACTTCGATGCCTGGCTTTCTGTTTTTCTTGATCCCTCATCTCCGTCCCTCATTCTTGGAGACTTAAACATACACGCTGATGACCCATCCGACTCTCACGCTTCTCAGTTCCTCACTCTAACATCCTCCTTCAACCTCCAGCTGTGCTCCACCACCCCTACTCACCGAAATGGCCATTGTCTCGACCTCATCCTCTCCTCTTCCGGCTCACCCTCCAACTTCCACGCCTCAGCTCTTCCTCTCTCTGATCATCACCTGATCACCTTCACTCTTCTTCACCCCCCCCCCCAGCCCCACCCAACATTAACCACTACTTCCAGGAATCTCCAGGCTATTGACCCTCCCACCTTATCCTCTAGTATTTCTAATCTCCTCCCCTCCATCATGTCCTCCGAGTCTGTCGACAAGGCTGTCTCCGCTTACAATGCCACTCTCTTCTCTGCTCTGGACACCCTCGCACCATCCATCTCCCGTCCCACTAAGCGTACTAATCCCCAGCCTTGGCTGACCCCTTGCATCCGTCACCTTCGCTCCTGCGCCTGATCCACTGAACGCCTCTGGAGGAAATCTCGCACCTACTCAGATTTCCTTCATTACAAATTCATGCTATCTTCCTTCCAATCCTCCCTATTCCTTGCCAAAAAGGACTACTACACCCAATTGACCAACTCTCTCAGCTCCAACCCTCGTCGTCTCTTAGCCACCCTTAACTCCCTCCTCAAAGTGCCCTCCGCTCACACCCCCCCCCCCCCCCCCACTCTCTCCTCAATCACTGGCTGACTACTTCCGCGACAAGGTGCAAAAGATCAACCTTGAGTTCACTACCAAACCACCTCCCCCCCTTCGCCCCTCAACCCTCTCCCTCAACATACCAATCCTAGCCTCTTTCTCCTCCTTTCCTGATATCACCGAGGAGGAAACCCCCGCCTTCTTTCCTCCTCGAAATGCACCACTTGTTCTTCTGATCCCATCCCCACCAACTTACTTAACACCATTACTACTACTACTACTACTACTATTTAGCATTTCTATAGCGCTACAAGGCGTACGCAGCGCTGCACAAACATAGAAGAAAGACAGTCCCTGCTCAAAGAGCTTACAATCTAATAGACAAAAAAAAAAATAATAAAGTAATCAAATCAATTAATGTGAACGGGAAGGAAGAGAGGAGGGTAGGTGGAGGCGAGTGGTTACAAGTGGTTACGAGTCAAAAGCAATGTTAAAGAGGTGGGCTTTCAGTCTAGATTTAAAGGTGGCCAAGGATGGGGCAAGACGTAGGGGCTCAGGAAGTTTATTCCAGGCGTAGGGTGCAGCGAGACAGAAGGCGTGAAGTCTGGAGTTGGCAGTAGTGGAGAAGGGAACAGATAAGAAGGATTTATCCATGGAGCGGAGTGCACGGGAAGGGGTGTAGGGAAGGACGAGTGTAGAGAGATACTGGGGAGCAGCAGAGTGAGTACATTTATAGGTTAGTAGAAGAAGTTTGAACAAGATGCGAAAACGGATAGGGAGCCAGTGAAGGGTCTTGAGGAGAGGGGTAGTATGAGTAAAGCGACCCTGGCGGAAGACGAGACGGGCAGCAGAGTTTTGAACCGACTGGAGAGGGGAGAGGTGACTAAGTGGGAGGCCAGCAAGAAGCAGATTGCAGTAGTCTAAGCGAGAGGTGACAAGGGTGTGGATGAGGGTTTTGGTAGAGTGCTCGGAAAGAAAGGGGCGGATTTTACAGATGTTGTAAAGAAAGAAACGACAGGTCTTGGCAATCTGCTGGATATGAGCAGAGAAGGAGAGAGAAGAGTCAAAGATGACCCCAAGGTTTCGAGCTGAGGAGACAGGGAGAATGAGAGAGCCATCAACAGAAATAGAAAACGGGGGGAGCGGGGAGGTGGGTTTGGGGGGGAAAATGAGAAGCTCGGTTTTGGTCATATTTAATTTCAGGTGGCGTTGAGACATCCAGACAGCAATGTCAGACAAGCACGCTGAAACTTTGGTTTGGATGCAAGGTGAGATATCAGGGGTAGAAAGGTAGATTTGGGAGTCATCAGCATAGAGATGGTAGGAAAAGCCATGGGATGAGATTAATGAACCAAGGGAAGAAGTGTAGATAGAAAAGAGGAGGGGACCAAGAACAGAACCCTGAGGTATGCCGACAGGCAGAGGGATAGAAGTAGAAGAGGATCCACCAGAGTGAACACTAAAGGTGCGGAGGGAGAGGTAGGAAGAGAACCAGGAAAGGACAGAGCCCTGGAATCCAAGTGAGGACAGGGTATCGAGAAGTATGCTGTGATCGACAGTGTCAAAAGCAGCGGAAAGATCAAGAAGAATGAGGATAGAATATTGACCTCTGGATTTAGCCAGTAATAGGTCATTGGAGACTTTAGTAAGCACAGTTTCGGTTGAGTGGAGAGGGCGAAAACCAGATTGTAGTGGGTCAAGAATAGCATGTAAGGAGAGAAAATCAAGGCAGCGGCGGTGAACAGCACGCTCAAGTAATTTGGAGAGAAAAGGAAGGAGGGAGATGGGTCGGTAATTAGAGGGACAAGTAGGGTCGAGTGAAGGTTTCTTAAGGAGAGGTGTGACCACAGCATGTTTAAAGGCAGCAGGGACAGTCGCAGTGGAAATTGAGAGGTTGAGAATGTGACAGATAAAAGGAATAAGAGCAGGAGAGATGGCATTAAGAAGGTGGGTGGGAATGGGATCAGAGGAACAGGTGGTACATTTTGAGGAAGAAAGGAGAAGTGTAGTTTCCTCAATAGTAACTTCAGGAAAGGAGGAAAGGGAATGAGGAGAAGGAGGGAGAGGTGGTGAGGTAGAGAAAGCAAGGTTTATCTTTTGAACCTTGTTGTGAAAGAATTCAGCAAGGATCTGAGCACACCACCCGAACTCATACTGTCACCCCCTCCATCTGTCATATCCTCAACCTCTCTCTCTCCACTGCAACTGTCCCTGACACCTTCAAGCACGCCGTAGTCACACCTCTCCTCAAAAGAACCATCACTTCACCCTACCTGTCCCTCTAACTACCGCCCCATCTCCCTCCTACCCTTCCTCTCCAAAATACTTGAGCGCCGTTCACAGCCGCTGCCTAGATTTTCTCTCCTCTCAGGCTATCCTCGATCCGCTTCAATCCGGTTTCCGCCCTCTACACTCGACAGAAACAGCACTCTCTAAAGTCTGTAATGACCTGTTCCTTGCCAAATCCAGAGGCCACTACTCCATCCTTATCCTCCTCGATCTATCCGCTGCTTTTGACACTGTCAATCATGATTTACTTCTTGCAACACTGTCCTCATTTGGGTTCCAGGGCTCTGTCCTCTCCTGGTTCTCCTCCTATCTCTCCCACCGAACCTTCAGAGTACACTCTCATGGTTCTTCCTCCACCCCCATCCCGCTCTCTGTTGGAGTTCCCCAGGGATCTGTCCTTGGACCCCTTCTTTTCTCAGTCTACACCTCTTCCCTGGGCTCACTGATCTCATCTCATGGTTTCCAGTATCATCTTTACACTGATGACACCCAGCTGTATCTCTCCACGCCAGACATCACCGCGGAAACCCAGGCCAAGGTATCGGCCTGCTTATCCGACATAGCTGCATGGATGTCCAACCGCCACCTGAAACAGAACATGGCCAAGACTGAGCTTATCGTCTTTCAACTAAACCCACTTCTCCTCTTCCTCCGCTCTCGATCTCAGTTGATAACACCCTCATCCTCCCCGTCTCATCCGCCCGCAACCTCGGAGTCATCTTCGACTCCTCCCTCTCCTTCTCTGCGCATATCCACCAGACAGCCAAGACCTGTCGCTTCTTTCTCTTCAACATCAGCAAAATTTGCCCTTTCATCTCTGAGCACACCACCCGAACTCTCATCCACGCTCTCATTACCTCTCGCCTTGACTACTGCAACCTACTCCTCACTGGCCTCCCACTTAACCATCTATCCCCCCTTCAATCCATTCAGAACTCTGCTGCACGTCTTATATTCCGCCTGAACCGTTATACTCGTATCACCCCTCGCAGGTCACTTCACTGGCTTCCGATCAGATACCACATACAGTTCAAGCTTCTCCTTCTTACCTACAAATGCACTCAGTCTGCAGCCCCTCATTACCTCTATACCCTCATCTCCCCTTACGTTCCCGCCCGAAACCTCCGCTCACAGGACAAATCCCTCCTCTCCGTACCCTTCTCCACCACCGCCAACTCCAGGCTCCGCCCTTTCTGCCTCGCCTCACCCTATGCTTGGAATAAACTTCCTGAGCCCTTACGCCAAACCCCCTCCCTACCCATCTTCAAATCCTTACTCAAAGCCCACCTCTTCAATGTTGCTTTCAGCACCTAACCTTTATACCTCTCAGGAAATCCTGACTGCCCCAATCTGACGACCCCTACTTGACTGTACATTTTGTCCATTGGATTGTAAGCTCTTTGAGCAGGGACTGTCCTTCTATGTTAAATTGTACAGCGCTGCATAACCCTAGTAGCGCTTTAGAAATTTCAAATAGTAGTAGTCCTTTACCCAGGCATCTCTCTTTGCATCACCAATACTCATAACCGTTAATAGAACATAGGTCTAGTTTAATTTCCACAAGTCCCAAACTAGTCTTTCAATGTGCTTCTCAGCTCTGCTTAATCTGGATAATTTCTTCTCACCTCAAGTTTCAAGTTTCTTTATTATTTATTATACCGCCCATCATGGTCTGTCTGAGTGGTTTACACCTATGTATAAAATTTATAATAAAGACTCATTGAAAGGAATTCTATTAAGACACTAGTAAAACATGCCCGTTTCTTGCGGCAGTGAAACGGGCGCTAGCACAGTTTCCTTCCGGACCTCCTCCCCTCCCTACTCACTCCATCGGCGTTCGTCCGCCGTTGTTGCGGACCTCGGCACGCCACCTTCAATCTGCTGACATTGCTCCGCCCTCGACGTCATCACGTTTGACGCGAGGGCGGGGCCCCAACACAGTGTTTTCGGTGGCTTCACCACCACGAAGGCTTCGAACCAGAAGGAAGTGCCCGGAGGACCTGACAGTGACGTCAGTGTGCTCAGAACGTTGAGGGTGAGTTTTATTATATAGGATAAGAATAGCCATACAGGGACAGACCAATGGTCCATCTAGCCCAGTATCCTGCTTCTAACAGTGACCAATCCAGGTCATAAGTACCTGGCAGAAACCCATATAGTAGCAACATTCCATGCTACCAATCCCAGGACAAGCAGTGGCTTCCCCCATGTCCATCTCAATAGCAGACTATGGACTTTTCCTCCAGGAACTTGTCCAAACATTTTTTAAACCCAGTTACACTAACTGCTATTATTACATTCTCTGGCAAAGAGTTCCAGAGCTTAACTATTCGTTGAATGAAAAAATATTTTCTCCTGTTTGTTATAAACATATTTTCATGTAACTTAATTGAGTGTCCTCTGGTCTTTGTACTTTTTGAATGAGTGAAAAATCGATTCACCTCCACCCGCTCTACATCACTCAGGATTGTGTAGACCTCAATCATATTCCCCCTCAGCTGTCTCTTTACCAAGCTGAAGAGCCCTAGCCTTTCCTCATATGGCAGAAGTTCCCATATGAGGCAGAGGAGTAGCCTAGTGGTTAGTGCAGTGGACTTTGATCCTGGGGAACTGAGTTCAATTCCCAGTGCAGCTCCTTGTGACTCTGGGCAAGTCACTTAACCCTCCATTGCCCCAGGTACAAAATAAGTACCTGAACATATGTAAACCACTTTGAATGTAGTTGCAAAATACCACAGAAAGGCGGTATGTGAAGTCCCAGTTCCCTTTCCTCTTTCCCTTATGACATCACAATATCAGAAGTGGGCCAAGTATCTGGCAATCAAGCCATTGTGACATCACTGATGAGGTTGGCTCTTATTTTTTTTTTTTTTTTGTACGTGCGTGCATGACGTCAGAAACCAAACCCAAACAAAGGAAGGAAGGAGACTTCGACTGGTGGGGGTTGGGGTCCCCCGCCTAGCAAAGGGAGGTGAGGCGCGATAGCGGAGTGATGGCAGGAGGAGGGGGGTTGAGAGGGTCGTCGGTAGGGGGGTCCAGGGGCAAATCTACAGGAGCCAGGCCCCTGTGGCCCCACAGCAGATACTCCCCTGATCTGCAATGATAACTAGATCTTTTTCTTGAGTGCTGACTCCTAGCATTAGGTAAGTATGATTAGGATTATTCTTTCCAATGTGCATCACTTTGCATCTGTTCACATTAAATTTCATCTGCCATTTGGATTCCCAGTGTTCCAATTTCCTAAGGTCTTCCTGCAATTTTTAATAGTCCACATGTGTTTTAACAGCCTTGAATAGTTTTGTGTCAACTGCAAATTTAATCACCTCACTCGTCATTCCAATTTCCAGATCAGTACAGATCCCTACGGCACTCCAATGTTCACCCTACTCCATTGAGAGAAATTACCATTTAACCCTATCCTCTGTTTTCTGTCCAGTAACCAATTCCTAAGCCACAGAAGGACATCGTCTCCTATCCCAAGACAGGAAAGTTGGAGAAAATATAAAGGGTAGTATTACAGTACTGCTATCCAGGGCGTTCCACCCAGCTGTAATCTGGCCCTTGACCCAGTAAGGTGGTTTTTGACTCATGAGAGAGCATCTTCAAATAGGAAGGTCTTTATATCAGTTTTAAACTTGATTAAAGAATCCTGCAATATTATGTAATTGGGGAGAGCATTCCGCAGTCTAGGGCCCTACTACATTAAAGATTTTTTTTCTAATGTGGTCATATCTTATTTGTGTAAATTGAGTATACTAAGTAGGTGTTGCTGACGTGATCTAAGAATTCAATGAGGGGAGTTTGTGACTAATATATGTGATAAGGAAAAGGGAAGATTAGAGTGTAAAGTTTTAAAAACCAGAAGTAATATCTTGGCAGATGTGTGTGTGAGTGGTAGGTGATGTGCCTCTTGAAGAAGTGGTCTCACATGATCATATTTTGTAGCACCCCTGATGAGCTTAATGGAGATGTTTTGGAGTCCCTAATAGAGGGCGTTGCAATACTGATCATTACTAATGACTAATGCATGGACCAATGTTCCAAGAGCAACTTGGTTAAAGAGATGCCTCACTGACATAATTTGCCTTAATTTATAGCAACGGCGCTGAATGACCGATGAGGATTTGTACCGTTTGTCATCCAGTATGACGCCTAATATTTTTAGTGTGAAGACCAAAGGTACGGTGCTACTTTGAATAAGCAGAGGTGTAGCAGGAGTAGTGGTACCTTTTTCCGAGATCGTGAGTGCCTTGCATTTTGTGCAATTCAGCCGTACTCGGAAGGAATTAATATTTTAGCCGTTCAGTGCGCTTCTCTTGCCCTGAGTATTGTGTGCAAGTCTGGTAATTGCATCTCAAAAAAGATATCTGTACCTTTTTTATAATTTCACCGTAAGTTATAACCAAAATGATAAGGAGCATGGAATGACTTGTGAAGAAAGGCTAAAGTGGTTCAGGCTCTTGAGCTTGGAGAAGAGGGCTCTGTCTTTCCTGGTTCTCTTCCTACCTCTCCCTCCGCACCTTTAGTGTTCACTCTGGTGGATCCTCTTCTACTTCTATCCCTCTGCCTGTCGGCGTACCTCAGGGTTCTGTTCTTGGTCCCCTCCTCTTTTCTATCTACACTTCTTCCCTTGGTTCATTAATCTCATCCCATGGCTTTTCCTACCATCTCTATGCTGATGACTCCCAAATCTACCTTTCTACCCCTGATATCTCACCTTGCATCCAAACCAAAGTTTCAGCGTGCTTGTCTGACATTGCTGTCTGGATGTCTCAACGCCACCTGAAATTAAATATGACCAAAACCGAGCTTCTCATTTTCCCCCCCAAACCCACCTCCCCGCTCCCCCCGTTTTCTATTTCTGTTGATGGCTCTCTCATTCTCCCTGTCTCCTCAGCTCGAAACCTTGGGGTCATCTTTGACTCTTCTCTCTCCTTCTCTGCTCATATCCAGCAGATTGCCAAGACCTGTCGTTTCTTTCTTTACAACATCCGTAAAATCCGCCCCTTTCTTTCCGAGCACTCTACCAAAACCCTCATCCACACCCTTGTCACCTCTCGTTTAGACTACTGCAATCTGCTTCTTGCTGGCCTCCCACTTAGTCACCTCTCCCCTCTCCAGTCGGTTCAAAACTCTGCTGCCCATCTCGTCTTCCGCCAGGGTCGCTTTACTCATACTACCCCTCTCCTCAAGTCGCTTCACTGGCTCCCTATCCGTTTTCGCATCCTGTTCAAACTTCTACTAACCTATAAATGTACTCACTCTGCTGCTCCCCAGTATCTCTCTACACTCGTCCTTCCCTACTCCCCTTCCCGTGCACTCCGCTCCATGGATAAATCCTTCTTATCTGTTCCTTTCTCCACTACTGCCAACTCCAGACTTCGCGCCTTCTGTCTCGCTGCACCCTACGCCTGGAATAAACGTTCCTGAGCCCCTACGTCTTGCCCCATCCTTGGCCATCTTTAAATCTAGACAGAAAGCCCACCTCTTTAACATTGCTTTTGACTTGTAACCACTTGTAACCACTCGCCTCCACCTACCCTCCTCTCTTCCTTCCCGTACACATTAATTGATTTGATTTGCTTACTTTATTTTTTGTCTATTAGATTGTAAGCTCTTTGAGCAGGGACTGTCATTCTTCTATGTTTGTGCAGCACTGCGTACGCCTTGTAGCGCTATAGAAATGCTAAATAGTAGTAGTAGTAGTAGACAGCTGAAAGGAGATATGATAGAGGTCTGTAGATTCAGGAGTAGAGTGCAACAGGTAAATGTGAATCTGTTATTCAGTGTTTCAAAAGATATAAAGACTAGGGGACATTTGAAGTAGAACATTTAAAATCAGAGAAAATATATTTTTCATGGTATTCACTATTATGCTGTCATTCTTTACTGGAGTCCGTGGTAAAGGTAGTTAGCACAGCAGGATTTAAAAAAAGGTTTGGAACAAGTTCCTGAAGGAAAAATCTATAAACTCTTATTAAGATAAACTTGGGGAAAGCCACTGCTTCTCCCCGGAGGTGTAAGCAGCATGGAATCTATCTACTTTCTGACATCCTGCCAGGTACTTATCATTTTGGATTGACCATTGTTGTAAAAAAAGATATTGGGCTTGATAGACCTTTGGTTTGACCCAGTATGGTAGTTCTTATGTTCTTGGAGTTGTCATTAGACACCTGGTTCTGAATTAGATTCCTTTTGTGATATGGAATCTGCCTTTGCTTATTGGCAACTTGAGAAATCTGCGTTAAAGTTCAATGACAAAATGTTTCCATCTTGGGGTGGGGGAGGGGAGGCTCATGATTTTATTCCATCCTTAATTCGTTTTTATCAGGTCCGCCGAGAGACTGAACCAGGCCTGGGGCAGGGCCGCTCCCCCCCCCCCCCCCCCCCCCCAATCGCTGCCACAATTGAAATACCTTGGCCGGCAGAGATCCTGAGGCCCTGCCAGCAGAAGACACCTTCCTCCAGCACTGACTCTTCACTCTGCCGATTGCTAGCCCCTGTGGCTGCTTTTTCTCTCAAGGCATACTCCGTTTCAAAACCGAGCATGCGTGCCTGAGAGGAAAAGCAACCACTCAGCAAGCAATGGGCAGAAGAGCAGCAGTGTCTGCTCCTCCAGGTCTTCCCCAGCCTCCAAGGCCCAGCGCCGGAGTTTTCTCTCTCCTTCTCCTGTCAGGACATGATCACTCGGGTCCCATCACGAGCAGGAGAGAGAGAGAGCCCGGTGCCGGACCCGGGGAATTTTGCCCCTGCTCCTCCCCTCTCGGTGGCCCTGGTATTTATTGTAGGCCAAACACTTATACATTGCAGATTGATATGTCCAGCACTGATTTCATATTTGAATAACACAAATTCTGAAAATTACCTGTCTCTGTTCAATCAGACATAGGGTTTGCATGGAGCCTTTGAATGTGAATTCCTTAAAGATAGTGTTGTGATTTATTAGAGAACAAATCTGAATGAGTTTTGTGTCTGTTTGAAGACGGGTGACTGAATAGGTTTGTGCTTTCCTTTAAATTACATTCTCTTTTAGCTATTTCTTCTGTTTTACAGCTATCAGCTGGAGTGCTTTCCCTGAGCATTCACTGGATGTCACAGCCAATGGCTACAGGCAGGGAGCAACTAAGAAAGTCATGGGAACACCGCAAGCCAGGTAAGGGAGATGTTTACAATAGACACTTATTATTTAGATTTCTCTTTTGATTTGGTGGGTTTGAGTCTTGAAAAGCTGACAGGAAAGTATGTATTATTTATTTATTTATTTATTTATTTATTGCATTTGTATCCCACATTTTCCCACCTTTTTGCGGGCTCAGTGTGGCTTACAATAAGATATGAATAATAGAAATACATTTGTAATAGCTTGAATATGGAGTACATTGTACAGAGTTGTGTGAGACATTCGATTATCATTAGGAATATAACAATGGGACATCAACATAGAAACATTGGGAGGAGACATTGGGACAGTTGATTACAGGATGAGGGATCTGAAGTGGATGTATGTTGCATTGGTGAACAGTGAGTATGGACTCTATGTGTTTTGGTTCTTTCCGTAAGTTTGTTCAAACAGATAGGTCTTCAGTAGTTTTCGGAAGGAAGCTTGTTCGTTAATCGTTCTTAGGTTGCGCGGTAGTGTATTCCAGGCCTGCGTGCTCATGTGGGAAAAGGTTGACGCGTGTAGCGTCTTGTATTTCAGGCCCTTGCAAGTGGGGAAGTGGAGGTTGAGGTATGTTCGGGATGACCTTTTAGCGTTTCTGGGTGGTAGATCTATTAGATCAGACATGTACGCTGGGGCTTCGCCGTAGATGATTTTATGGACTAGTGTGCAAACTTTGAAAGTAACGCGTTCCTTAAGTGGAAGCCAATGTAATTTCTCTCGTAGTGGTTTCGCCCTTTCGTATCTTGGTTTTCCGAGGATGAGCCTGGCTGCTGTGTTCTGGGCTGTTTGAAGTTTCTTCATTATTTGCTCTTTGCAGCCCGCGTATAGTGAGTTGCAGTAATCCAGGTGGCTGAGGACGAGGGATTGCACTAGGCTGCGGAAGACGAATCTTGGGAAGAATGGTCTTATCCTTTTCAATTTCCACATGCCGTAGAACATCTTCTTGGTTGTATTGTTTGCGTGGGTTTCGAGTGTTAGGTGGCGATCGATGGTGACTCCGAGGATTTTTAGTGTTTCTGAGACTGGGAGGTTTAGGGTTGGTGTGTTTATAGCGCTGAATTCATTTGTGTTGTATTGGGAGGTGAGTATCAGGCATCGGGTTTTTTCTGCGTTTAGTTTCAGGCGGAATGCGTCTGCCCATGTGTTCATGACGTGTAGACTTTGATTGATTTCGTTGGAGATCTCTTTGGTGTCTTGTTTGAATGGGATGTATATTGTTACATCATCGGCGTATATATACGGGTTGAGCTTATGGTTTGATAAGAGTTTTGCTAAAGGGATCATCATTAGGTTGAAAATGGTTGGTGAAAGAGGTGATCCTTGTGGGACTCCACATACAGGTGTCCATGCCTTGGACGTGGTTGAATTAGATGTGACTTGATACGAACGTAGGGTTAGGAACCCCTTGAACCAGTTCAGGACATTTCCTCCTATGCCAAAATGTTCGAGTATGTGTAGCAGGATTCCATGATCTACCATGTCGAAGGCGCTTGACATGTCAAATTGTAGGAGGAGTATATTGTTGCCAGTTGCGATGATTTGTTTGAATTTGGTCATGAGGGTGATTAATACTGTTTCTGTGCTATGATTCGATCGGAATCCTGATTGGGCGTCATGCAGTATTGAGTGTTTATCTAGGTAGTTTGTGAGTTGTTTGGTTACCATACCTTCAGTTAATTTGGTTATGAGTGGTATAGATGCTATTGGCCTGTAGTTGGTTATTTCGCTCGTGTTTTTCTTTGTATCTTTCGGAATAGGGGTGAGCAAGATTTTTCCTTTTTCTTTTGGGAAGAGTCCATTTTGTAGCATGTAGTTTATGTGGTTTGTTAGGTCTATTATGAATTTCTGGGGAGCGGATTTCATGAGGCTGTTTGGACATATGTCTAGTTTGCAGTTGGATTTAGCATATCTTTTAAGAGTTTTAGAGATGAGGTCTTCTGGCAGTTGTTCAAATTCAGTCCAGGTTCTGTCTGCTGGGAATATTCCTTCTTCTGGATCTAGGCAGTCTAGAAGAGTGGTGTATTCTGTAGGGCTAGTGGGTATCTTGTGCCGTAGTAGAACAATTTTCTCCTTGAAGTATGTCGCTAGGTTGTCGACACTTGGTGTATCTTTGTCGTTGGTTGTAACTGGTGAGGTGTCTAATAGTTTGTTCACGAGGTTGAAGAGTTTATGTGTGTCTTTGTAGTTTGGTCCTATTAATGTTTTGTAGTGAAGTCTTTTTGTCTGTTTTATGGTATATTTGTATTTTCTCCGAATTATTTTCCAGTCATTTAGTGTTTGTTCGTCTCTCTTTTTGTTCCAGGCTCGTTCTAGTCTCCTGACTTGTGTTTTTAGTTTTTTCAGCTCTTCGGTGAACCATGGATTTGCGTTTTTTCTGTGTGTTGTTCTGGTTTGGACTGGGGCGATTTTGTCTAATGTTGTTGTGCTTATGTCATCCCATTCTTGAAGGAATTGGATGGTGTCAGCGTTTGTAGTCCATTCGTGAGTTTAATTACTCATTGAGTGAAGAAATATTTTCAAGTTATTGTGTTTAATATAGATTTCTCTGCATTTACATAGTAAATGACGGCAGATAAAGACCTGTACGGTCCATCCAGTCTGCCCAACAAGATAACTCATTTTACATGGTATGTGATACTTTATATGTATACCCGAGTTTGATTTGTCCTTGCCTTTCTCAGGGCACAGACCGTAGAAGTCTGCCCAGTATTGTTCTTGTACTAAGTTCTGAAGCTAACATCGAAAGCCCCTTAAAATTTACACTCCAGCCCATCCCTATCTATTCAGTCACGATCAGGGCATAGACCACAGAAGTCTGCCCAGCTCCCATTTTGTTTCCAATTACCGGCGTCACCACCCAATCTCCGCTAAGATTCCACGGAACCATTCCTTCTAAACAGGATTCCTTTGTGTTTATCCCATGCATGTTTCAATTCCATTACCATTGTCATCTCCACCACCTCCCATGGGAGGGCATTCCACGTATCTACCACCCTCTCCATGAAAAAATACTTCCTGACATTAGTCCTGAGTCTGCCCCCCTTCAACCTCAATTCATGTCCTCTAGTTCTACCGCCTTCCCGTCTCTGGAAAAGGTTCAGTTTGCGGATTAATACCTTTCAAATATTTGAACGTCTGTTTGTCCTTTGTTCAGGTCAGCAAGTCTCTCCTCGTATGATTTGCAACGCAAATCCCATACCATTTTCGTAGCTTTTCTTTGTATCGCTTCCAGTCTTTTTACATCTTTAGCAAGATACGGCCTCCAAAACTGAACACAATACTCATAGAGGGGCATCAACACCCCCTTTCTTCTGCTGTTTATGCCCCTCTCTACGCAGCCTAGCATCCTTCTGACCACGGCCGTCGCCTTGTATTGTTTCTTCACCTTCAGATCCTCTGTTACCAACACCCCAAGGTCTCTCTCCTGAGTCGAGCTTACTAATCTCTCCCCTCCTATCCCGTATCTCTCTTTTGGGTTTCCGCACCCCAAGTGCATCACTCTACACTTCTTGGCATTAGATTTTAACTAGTACACACTAGTATAGATAGTCCTATGGGTTTTCTACTCAACTTGATGTACACAAACAAAACCCTTATAACATAATTTTATATGTGTGTTTCAACAGTGCAATATTTAAACAAACAACATTTCCACACCCACTTTTTTTTAAATATTTTTTTGATTTGCATTCAAGTAGTGCTCAGTGACTGGACAACCACCACTAGACTGACTGGCAGCCATTAAAGGTGTTGTATCCGTTAATGCATCATAGCACTAAGCCTCCTGCCTACCTATGATGTTACGTTATAGCTGCTGTGGATAATATGTGTGTTCCTTATCCACATTAGAAATCATTCGACAAACCACTTACCTTAGTGCTTAAAAGTAGATTCAGCTGTGGCTAGTGGAGGTCCCAGTCGCTTTAAGAACGTGCAGTGAAACATGACTATTGTGGAGCTTTTAGTTATAACAATTTTTATTGATGATTCAATAATATCAACATAACCGGTAATTGAACCTTTTAAAGAATACATCTTATTTATATATGTTCATCCTTATCCTTTATCATCAATGGTTTTATCATTTTCTCCCTCCCCCCGCCCAATCAACCATTTCACCACATCCATTGTGTTTGCGTTTACTTTGTAACATAGATATTAAAAATAAAATTGAAGTCTGCTTATGACGCGTCTCATGTAATATTTAAGCTTACATCATCTACAGTCCCTCTCTCCGCCTATCCCTCCCCCGCCCCCCATCCTTACCAGTTATCAGAGATGTACCAGTTCCTAGTTGTCATCTGTTCTTGGTGCCCTACATGCAAGCATGTTTCGCCATAATGAATACAACACCTTTAATGTCTGCCAGTCAGTCTAGTGGTGGTTGTCCAGTCACTGAGCACTACTTGAATGCAAATCAAAAAAATATTTAAAAAAAAGTGGGTGTGGAAATTTTGTTTGTTTAAATATTGCACTGTTGAAACACACATATAAATTATGTTATAAGGGTTTTGTTTGTGTACATTAAATGTTAACTACCAATTACAAAATACTCTACTACTAAATTCAACAAACATCAATACATTTATTGTTTCCATTTGTGCTTACAGATAATTCCCATAACCCTAGGTTTCCATGCAACTCACTTTCAAATGTCACCCACTCAGTCAAACGACACTCATATAATCCACTCATATTTTTCAATATTTGCTACTTAGAATAAATGCAGCATTGATAAATTCTTTAGAGGGTAGAGAGGGTTTTTTCCTGCTGGATTTAAGTCCATCACTTCCACAGATGGTCAGCACAGACCGCTGTTATTAGTCCAATTTCGTACAATTTAGTAGTAGAGTACTTTGTAATTGGTAATTAGCATTGACCTTACTCTTATAACAAGCTACATCCCCCTGGTTGAAATAGGATTAAATTTTAACTGCTAGACCCTCGACCATTCTTCTAATGCTCGGAGATCCCTTCTCATCGTTCCTACTCCCTCCAGGGTATCCACTCTATTGGCTATTTTCGTGTCATCCGCAAAAAGGCAAACCTTTCCTTCCAACCCTTCAGCAATATCTCCCACAAATATATTAAACAGAATAGGGGGCGTGTCAAGATGGCGCCGTGAGCGGTAACGTTTGAGGTGTTCTCCGCTCTACAGTTGCTAAAACTTGTTTTTTCTAGTTGCCTCATTACAATATGCCGCATACAAAACGAAAGGGAACGATTCGGAAGAATTCCCTACCTTCTGGAACGTCCACGCCAGTAACTGTGGGCCTGGAGCGCTTCTTCCACGCTCTTTCCCGACGTGGTGACGCGGAGTCCATAGCGGGAGAAACCGGTGAAGCGGTTCCCCCGCTGGAAATTGAAACATCTCTCTCCCCGCCAAGCTCTATGACGCCTCCTTGCCCTGCAGCTGCTGCGATTCGAACGGGGCTCCCTGTGGAACCCAGAAGGGGCGATCCCGAGGAGCCCAGAGGGGAGCTCGAATCTGGAGAAAACATTGCAGTTGCCGGAGAGATGGAGGTGAGCCTGGGGAAGATTTGGCTAAAGTTGGTAGAAATGGACAAAATATTGAAACAATCTTCTGAAGAGGTAAAGATATTGAATGTTAATATACAGGAGGTGAAGAACTCCCATGAGTTGGTGAAACAAGATCTGTCTTTGAAAATTGAGGCCTTGCGGGGAGAATCAAAACAAACTGAAGAATTTAAAATTGCAGTGATAAAGGATAATATGGATTTAAGAAGGAAGATAGAGCAAGTGGAGAACTATAATAGGAGATTAAATCTTCGAATACTGAATTTTCCTAGATTGATGGGAGTGTCCCCGAATGACATGTTTTGCAGGTTTTTAAAAGAAAATTTGAAATTTCCCCAAGAAGTGTTTCCACCGTTAAATAAAATTTATTATATACCATCTACAATGAAAAAAATAGATTCAGAGAAGTCAATAGACCTGCAAAACGTCACAGATATTTTGGAACAATCAATTGAAGATGTAACAGAAAGAGGGACATTAATTGTTTCATTTGTATTTCAGCAGGATTTAAATGCAATAATGCGTTTATATTTTAAATCTACTGACCGTTTGTTTGCTGGTCAAAAAATTTGGCTTTACCCGGACGTGACTAAGTCTACTCAAGAAAGACGAAAAATATTCCTTTCTATGAGACCAAAAGTTTTGGAATTGGGGGCTTCATTTCTCCTGGCTTACCCTTGTAAATGTATTATTAGACTAAATCAGATAAAATATGTCTATTATTTGCCTAACCAACTTCAGACCTTCCTAGACAGCAAGAAATCTGTAGAGTAATAAAGAAGAAAGGAATACTGAACCATAATTAAAATTATAATGATTTATGTATATATTATGTTTAAACTTCACTATATTCCTACCCCCCCTTATCTTCCACATTGAGGTCTAAGGAAGTCATGTTATATAAAGAAAATATTTTCTTGATTTCCTGACTTAAAAGCTTATTGTTTAATGGCTGTATTATACTTTGCAGTATTGATAATATCTGTATAAGTATTAAAAACTTAATAAAAATTATATATAATATTAAACAGAATAGGCCCCAGCACTGACCCCTGAGGAACTCCACTGCTCACCTTCCTTTCCTCAGAGTGGATTTCATTTACCACCACCCTCTGCCACCTGTCGGTAAACCAGTTTCTTATCCAGTTCACCACTTTTGATCCTAAGTTCAGCCCTTTCAGCTTATTCACGAGTCTTCTGTGGGGGACTGTATCAAAGGCTTTGCTGAAGTCCAAGTAGATTACATCTAGCGTACGTCCCTTATCCAGTTCTTTGGTCACCCAGTCAAAAAAGTCAATAAGATTCGTTTGGCAGGATTTTCCTTTGGTAAAGCCATGTTGCCTCGGGTCCTGTAACCCGTCAGTTTCTAGAAAGTTAACTGTCCTTTCTTTCAGCAGCGACTCCATTATTTTTCCTACCACCAACGTGACACTTACCGGTCTGTAGTTTTCCACTTCTTCTCTGTCTCCACTTTTGTGAAGAGGGACCACATACGCTCATCTCCAATCTCGCGGAACCTCTCCTGTTTCTAAAGATCTATTAAATAAATCTTTAAGAGGTCCCGCCAGGACCTCTCTGAGCTCCTTCGGTATCCTGGGATGTATCCCATCCGGCCCCATAGCTTTGTTCACCAGATTCTCCAGCTGTTTATAAACTCTTTCTTCTGTAAACGGCGCAGTATCCACTCCATTCCCAGACGTTCCCTTGGCAGTCAACCGCGGTCCTTCTACAGGATTTTCCTCCGTGAACACCGAAGAGAAATAATTGTTTAGCACATTCGCTTTATCTTCATCACTCTTCACATAGCCATTCTCATTATCTTTCAGTCTCGTAATTCCATTCCTGTCTCTTCTCCTTTCTCCAATATATCTGATAAAAGTCTTGTCACCTCTCTTTACATCTTTAGCCATTTTTTCTTCCAGTTGCGCTTTCGCTAGCCATATTTCCCTCTTCGCTTCTTTGAGTTTAATCCAATAATCTTTTCCGTGATCCTCTTGTTGCGTTCTTTTGTATTTCTTGAACAAAGCTTCTTTTGCTCTTATTTTTTCAGTTACTTGGTTGGAGAACCATATAGGCTTCCTGCTTCTCTGATCAGTTGCCATATTTATAGCAGCTTTTAGCTTGGACCACTGTTCTTCCACTTCTCCTATGCCTTCCCATGCCAACAGCTCCTTCTTCAGGTATTCCCCCATTTTATCAAAATCAGTACGTCTCAAATCCAGTACTTTGAGTTTTGTGCGTCTACACTCCGCCTTCGTCCGTGTATCAAACCATACGGTGTGATGATCACTATTACATAGGTGGGCACCCACCCGGATATTGAAACATTACCTCCATTAGTGAGCACTAGATCCAGCATCGACTCTTCCCTCGTGTGTTCCGTCACCATTTGTCTGAGCAAGGCACTTTGACAGGCATCCACAATCTCCCTACTTCTTTCCAATTCTGCAGACGGGACGTTCCAATCCACGTCAGACAAATTGAAATCTCCCAACAGTAGCACCTCCCCTTTCATACCAGTCTTTTGAATATCTTCTATCAGATCCTTGTCTGAGGATCTGAAGGCGACGAAACAGTGCGACAAGGCGATGGCCGTAGCTAGAAGATTGCTAGGCTGTATAGAGAGAGGAGTGACCAGCAGAAGAAAGGAGGTTTTAATGCCCCTGTATAAGACGTTGGTGAGGCCCCACCTGGAGTATTGTGTTCAGTTTTGTAGGCCATACCTGGCGAAGGATGTTAAAAAAATGGAAGCGGTGCAAAGAAAACTACGAGGATGGTATGGGATTTGCGTTCCAAGACGTATGAAGAGAGACTTGCTGACCTGAACATGTATACCCTGGAGGAAAGGAGGAACAGGAGTGATATGATACAGACGTTCAAATATTTGAAAGGTATTAATCCGCAAACGAATCTTTTCCGGAGATGGGAAGGCGGTAGAACGAGAGGACATGAAATGAGATTGAAGGGGGGCAGACTCAGGAAAGATGTCAGGAAGTATTTTTTCACAGAGAGGGTGGTGGACGCTTGGAATGCCCTCCCGCGGGAGGTGGTGGAGATGAAAACGGTAACGGAATTCAAACATGCGTGGGATATGCATAAAGGAATCCTGGGCAGAAGGAATGGATCCTCAGAAGCTTAGCTGAAATTGGGTGGCGGAGCAGGTGGGGGGAAGAGGGGTTGGTGGTTGGGAGGCTAGGATAGGGGAGGGCAGACTTATACGGTCTGTACCAGAGCCGGTGATGGGAGGCGGGACTGGTGGTTGGGAGGCGGGAAATACTGCTAGGCAGACTTATACGGTCTGTGCCCTGAAAAAGACAGGTACAAATTCAAGGTAAGGTATACACATATGAGTTTATCTTGGGCAGACTAGATGGACCATGCAGGTCTTTTTCTGCCGTCATCTACTATGTTACTATGTTTGCGCAGGAGGTCTGTAGATAACTCCCGTGTGGATACAGGTTCCGTCTTCTTTTTCCAGGACGATCCATAAAGCTTCTTCTTTTCCCCAGGTTCCCCGCATTTCAGGCGCTCCGATATTTTCTCTCACATACAGAGCCACTCCTCCACCTCTTTGGCTCTCTCTATCCTTCCTAAAAAGATTATAGGCCGGTACGGTCACATCCCATTCATGAGAATTGTTGAACCACGTCTCCGTAATAACAACAATATCCAAGTTTTCTTCAAACATCAGGGCTTGCAAGTCTTGAACCTTTTTATTTAGACTATGAGCATTTGTGCACATAGCTTTCCATGTGCTTAGTGAGTTTAGGTGGTTTTTTTATATTTACATGACCTTTCCCTCTGCCATCATGTTTATTCTGAGGGTGAGTTTCCAAAATCCTGTTTCCTTTTGTCACCCCCACCCTCTAGTTTAAATGTCTAGAAACATACTGTCTGAATTTATCCCCCAAAATCCCTTTTCCCATCACAGAAAGATGTAGCCCATCATTACAGTACAGCCTGTTATTTTTCCACGTATTACCCCGTTCTCCTATCTCACCTATCCACCCCCATCCTGTTAGACGAAATGCTTTGATGTTCCCATGCATATCTCCCAGTCTCTCACCTATCCACCCCCATCCTGTTAGACTGTCACTGAAATGCTTTGATGTGAAGGAGGGGACAGGAGGGATGGCAACATCTACCAACATTTGCTTATTTCCGATCTGACGAAGAAGGGCAACCTTCGAAAGCTAATCAAGAAATGTATTAAGTTATGTCCAATAAAAAAATGTATCATCTTATTTTCTTTTCCAGGTTTTATTTTGTTTGATTTCTATTGATATCCTATGTATATAAAACCTTCTTCTTTACACCAAGACTCAAGCCACTTATTGAATTCCTCTGTTTTGCGTAGTCTTTCCTCTCCCCTCCCCAACGTAGGAATTACTTCAGAAAAAAAACACAGTCCGCACCAAAGATTTCAGTCCCTCCCCAAACTTCTGGAATGCTCTCTGTGCTGTAAACTTGCTATTGTTGGCCAGGTCATTTGTCCCCAGGTGGGTCCAGTATATGTATCTGACCTATTGCAACATTATAATCCAACTAGAGATCTTAGGAAAGACCAAATAAGATTAAGTTACAGTCTACGTGTAAAGGAGTTTTTGCAATTCTAGGTCCGAAAATTTGGAATGAATTATCTTCAGAGTCACACCAGATAAATTGCTATATTCAATTCATAAAAATGTAAAAAAGCATGGTTTCATAGGAAATGTATTGTTGAAGCTGTGTAATATAGTTGTAGATAGTATCTAATGAGTTGTTTTGTAATTAGAGCTGTGCCAAATAGCATATTTTACTATTCGTCCAAATATAAATAATGAAAAATATTATTTGGCAGAATACAAATAAGTATTGTGTTCAATTCTGGTCACTGTATTGCAAAAAAAAGATATAGCAGAATTAGAAAAGGTTCAAAGAAGAGCGACTAAAATGATAAAAGGGATGGAACTTCTCCCGTATGAGGAAAGGCTAAAGAGGTTAGGGCTCTTCAGCATGGAAAAGAGACTGCTGAGGGGTGATATCATTGAGGTCTATAAAATCCTGAGTGGTGTAGAACGGGTAGAAGTGAATCGATTTTTCACTCTTTCAAAAAGTACAAAAATCAGGGGACACTCAATGAAATTACATGGAAATACTTGTAAAACAAATAGGAGGAAATATTTTTTTCACTGACGAAATAGTTAAGTTCTGGAACTCTTTGCTGGAGGATGTGGTAACAGCTGTTAGCATATCTGGGTTTAAAACAAGGTTTGGACAAGTTCCTGGAGGAAAAGTCCACAGTTTGTTATTGGGATGAATATGGGGAACCCACTGCTTGCCCCGGAATTGGTAGCATGGAGTGTTGCTACTATTTGAGTTTCTGCCAGGTACTTGTGACCTGGATTGGCCACTGTTGGAAGCAAGATACTGGGCTGGATGGAACATTGGTCTGACCTAGTATGGCTAGTCTTATGTTCTTAGAATAATGGACATTGAGCTTTAACATAACAAATAATAAAAGAAGCAACATAAAATCAGAGATTGTGTTTATTTCAGTAGGATTTAGCACAGTAAAGCCCTGGAATATTTGTATTCCAATTTAATTCAATATTCGTCCAATTACAAATAATAAATTTGAGGCAGTATTCGGGCCAAATTGAATCAAATATGAGTATTTGGTACAACCCTATTTGTAATGATATTTTACCTTTGTAATTTTGCTTCAAGCTTTAGGTGAGGCAAAACAATAAATGCTAGAAAGAGATATGTAATGAGAAGCCTATAGACTGATTGAGGAGAGCAAAAGGGTGAAAATATGTTAAGTAAGATGAGACCTAGAATAGAGCCTTGGGGGACACCAGATAGCAGAACAGAAGGCGCAGAAGAGTTGTTTCAAAGTGGACTATGACATAAGACCTGAACCAGGAGAGAGCAGTGCTAGAAATGTCAACGTCAGATAGCCTATGAAGAAGCCTACTGTGGCAGATGGGCAGATGATTGAAAGCCCTGCGCTGTTCCAAACAGCGCAGGCCTTTACTGCCCCTATGATCAAAGATAATAGCATGCAAATTTATGTGCGCTATTATTTCTGATCATAGGGTAAATTTCAGGAGGATTGTGGTGGGTCTCCAGCCCCTCTAACCTTCCCCCCAGCATCCCTTCAGTTGTCCCTGGTGACCCAGTAGGCCTCAGGTCAATCCCCCCCTCACCTGGTGGTCTAGCGGCCCTTCCCCACCCCCTACCCCCCTAAGCAAGGTTGTTAAAACACATGTGTACCATGAAAAAATGCAGGAAGGCCTTAGGAAACTGGAAGATTAGGCATCCGAATGACAGATTAAATTTAATGTGGACAAATGCAAAGTGATGCACATTGGGAAGAATAATCTGAATCATAGTTTTGTGTCACCTGCAAATTTAATCAACTCACTTGTCATTCCGATTTCCAGATCATTTATAAATATGTTAAATAGCACTTCTCCCAGTACTGATCCCTGTGGCATTCCACTGTTCACTCTCCTCCATTGAGAGAAATGTTCCTTTAACCCTACCCTCTGCTTTCTGTCTAATAGTCAATTCCTAATCCACAGCAGAACATTGCCTACTATCCCATGACTCTTTAATTTTCTCAGGAAAAGAGACGGCTGAGGGGAGATATGATTGAGGTCTACAAAATCCTGAGTGTTGTAGAACGAGTAGAAGTGAATAGATTTTTTTTGCTCTTTCAAAGTGTATATAGACTAGGGGACACTCAATGAAGTTACACAGAAATACTTTTAAAACAAATAGGAGCAAATATTTTTTCCCTCAACAAATAGTTAACCTCTGGAACTCTTTGTTGAGATGTAGTGCATCTGGGTTTAAAAAATGTTTAGAGGAGTTCCTGGAGGAAAAGTCCATAGTCTGCTATTGAGACAGACATGGGGAAGCCGCTGCTTGCCCTGGGATTGGTAGGATGGAATGTTGCTACTATTTGAATTTCTACCAGGTACTTGTGACCTGCATTGGCCACTGTTCTAGATGGACCCAGTATGGCTATTATGTTCCTATGTAATTGCTCTGAAATGTTGAGATCTTCTTTAATTGTTAACCGCTGTGAATCCTTTCTGGAACTACAGTCAGTATATAAGACTCAAATGGAATAGAGGAATATAGAATAGGGAGAGGAAGGGATAGTAGATGGCATGGATTGGCCGACTGGATAGGCCATTTTCTCTTTTGCTGCCTTATTATCTATGTCTCTTTGTAAGAGAGATGGTGGTAGCAGATGTGTGGGGGTGAGGGGGAGGGGACAGGAGGGATGGAGGGGATGTAGAAGGGGGTAGTGGTAGGTAATAGAAATGACTGCAGAAGCAGCTGTGGATTAGTGGAAGCAGAAGAGAGAGAAAAAAGGTCAGGGACCAGCACAAATGACAGAAATATTGGTTAAGTGTAGAGAAAGGGGACCAGGAGAGATGGCTTCAGTGGCATTTCTATGTAGAAGTGCAGGAGAGATGTCAGCAAGGCTGGTAGAGAGGTACTGTAGCCATGGGAAGGGACCGAGCAGCAACCTAGGGGAGATAGGTTTCTACATTTGACAAATCAATAATACAAGCAAGTGCTTCCGTGGTTGTTTCCCTGCAGGTCCCGAATCTGTAAAGCAGAGCTTTTTCTTCTGTTAAAGAAGCTGGTAGCCTCTGTGCCAGAGGGTGACCTGCCACAGTCCCTCAGGTAAGGATGATCTTTTACTCTGACTGGCTCCTGTAATCCCTCAAAGAATCCGAATTTCTCTCTCTTCTGCCTCTAGCTCACTTTCATTGTCGAGATACAAACCTATCACTTTTCACACTTGTCTCTTCCCTTCTTTCTGACTGAAACAATGGATTCCTGCTGGTAGTGTACATTGGTGTTACATCAACAGCGCGTAAAGGGTAAAACAAAGTGAAGAAAAAAAAGACAGCTGTTCTCAAACCTCAACAATTGTGGAGTCTAGAAAAATAGGTGGTGTTCATGGTGCAGCTGCCATAGCTGATGCTGGGAAACAATTGCTTCTTATCCAGCAGATAGCCAAGACCTGTCGCTTCTTCCTCTTTAACATCAGCAAAATTTGCCCTTTCCTCTCGGAGCACACCACCCGAACTCTCGTCCACGCTCTCATTACCTCTCACCTTGACTACTGCAACTTACTCCTCACCGGCCTCCCACTTAGCCATCTATCCCCCCTTCAATCTGTTCAGAACTCTGCTGCACGTCTCATATTCCGCCAGAACCGATATACTCATATCACCCCTCTCCTCAGGTCACTTCACTGGCTTCCGATCAGATACCGCATTGAGTTCAAGCTTCTCCTTCTTACCTACAAATGCACTCAGTCTGCTGCCCCTCACTACCTCTCTACCCTCATCTCCCCTTACGTTCCCGCCCGAAACCTCCGTTCAAAGGACAAATACCTCCTCTCAGAACCCTTCTCCACCACCGCCAACTCCAGGCTCCGCTCATTCTGCCTCGCCTCACCCTATGCTTGGAACAAACTTCCTGAGCCCTTACGCCAAGCTCCCTCCCTGCCCATCTTCAAGTCTTTGCTTAAAGCCCACCTCTTCAATGCTGCTTTCGGCACCTAACTCTTACCTTTCAGGAAATCTAGACTGCCTCAATTTGACTGCCCCTATCGGACTGACTGTTCACTTGTCCTTTAGATTGTAAGCTCTTTGAGCAGGGACTGTCCTTCTATGTTAAATTGTACAGAGCTGCGTAACCCTAGTAGCGCTTTAGAAATGTTAAGTAGTACTAGTAGTTACTATTTAGTTTAATATAATTTCTAAATTACTGACCCTGATTAAGGTTCTGGTGATATACAGTATATATAATTGATTACATAAAGCATACCACCTTAATATAAAACAGCAATAAATAATCAATAATCACTAAATCACTAACATAATAACTAAGTTTATGCCACAGTGCATTAAATACTTATAAGAAACAGGCACTACTTGCTGTATTTTAGAAGCATCTTCACGTGTGAATATCAGCTTTTAAATGTGCTGCTATGTGCAAGTGCTGATTACATCACACACAGATTGTAAAGAGATATGGTTTGAATAGGCCTAAAATATTGACGTGTATTCTCCATTTCACAAGTGTCAGCTTGAAGGGGCAACTGCAAAGACCAATGTACCCGTCCCTTCCATTCCAGCAGTATTGGGGTCCCTGGTGGTATAGTGGGAGCAGGAGTGAACCCCAGTCTCTTCTGCTCATTATGGCTCTGGGTTCTAATTGGTGCCCTTGAGCAGAGCTGTAGTAAACAAGAGCTACTGGTGATCGCTCCTGCTCCCAGTAGCCCACAGGGGTGCGGGAGGAATTGGAAAGGGCTCTTTCTACCTGGAGGATTCACATGTTAGGTAGATGGATTCTGTGAGGAGCGACAGTTTTTAAAAAGTTTTTCCCATACACATTTGGTGGAAAGCTGAATGCTTTATTTTCCCCCCCACATGGAGCTTTTTAAACATGTTGCTCTTGCTGAATATGTACTCCTGAAATTTCAGAAAAAGGTTAAAACTTATTTGTTCAATAGATCATAATTTGATTGACTTTGGGGCTCATTTTCAAGAGAGAAAAATGCCCAAAAAGTGGCATAAATCTGCATTTGGACAATTTTCTCACAATAATCTTCAAATTGGTATTTTCAAAACCAATGTTTAGCTTTTTTTCTATAAAATCAGTCAGCATGAAAATTGTTCAGAGCCTTTGCTGAATATGATATGGAATTTTCCGTGCAAATCAATAAACAAATTTAAACATAAAATCAGTCAGAAATGCATTCAGATCAGAAGGGGGCGCACCAGAGCATGTTAAGGGCAGGATCTGGGTGTTCCTAACACTTGTACGTTTTTCTGCCATAACAAACACTCAACGTATGGAAACAACTACAAAGGAAATATAAATATGCCATAAAACATGCTTTAAAAATACAAAACTAAAATTGGGCCGGACTACAAAAACACAAAGAAACTATACCATCTCATGAACAAACTACTAGACACAACACCGGTTACCACAACCAACACTGACATCCCATCCGCAGACAGCCTTGCTAAATATTTCAATGAAAAAATCATAAACCTACGCAAAATCCAACCTCAAAACAACATGGACACAGGAAAACTTCATTAATGGTCTAGACCCAATCCCTGGTGAATACCCTCCTGACCGAATATGGTCCAATTTCGCTCTACTCACCGCCAACACAGTTACCCAGTCGATTAAACAATACTCCAACAGCCACTGTCAACTGGACACCTGCCCCAGCTACCTAATATGATCTGCTGCCTAACGCTTCATAACAGATCTCACATACCACTTCATGCTACAACAGGCAACATCCTGCTCACCCCAATACCAAAAGACACCAAGAAAAAAAAACAAATGATATTACCAACTACCGCCCAGTAGAACGCTTTGTTCGGGGCCTCGCCTGGTGTTTTGACGGTCACAGTATCGAGGTCATCGGCCGGTGCATCGACGTCTGCGGTACCAAGGTCATCGACCGGTGTTCCAGCGTCTACGGTACCGAGATAATCGTTGATACTGATGTCGTCGGAGGGTGCCTCTTCGTCAGGAGTGCAGGTGAGGGCTGTCCATTCCCCTGCTGGTGGTCGGTGAGCCCTCGTGTAGGTCTCCCCCTGCCTCGAGGGCTCCTGCGGTACAGCCCTCCCCCCCCCCCCCCCCGGGATCGACCTTCTTCCGACCCGGCACCGAGGAAGAAGCGCTTGGATTCGACGTCCTCGTCGGTACCAGGAGGTTTCGGTGACATGCTTCGTGTGAAGGCAAAGAAGCATCGGCACCGGTCACCTTCCCGACGTGGTACCAAGAGCCCTGGGTTGCCGAGGGAGTCGGCACCCACTAGGCATCGACGCCGGGAGGACCGCTCAACCTTCATTCAGGAGGTGTCAACATTCAGGAGGTGTCGATGCGCTCTACCCTGGACAGCCCGGTACTGCCTCCGCGCCCCAAACAGATTCTGAGTTTGTCGCCTGTACTGGATTCCCAGCCTTCCTCGACAGCCGCTCTAAGCAAGAGCCTCCAGGCCATCCTTCCAGGGATCCTGGAGGAGCTGTTGCGGCCTTCTCCTCCGGTACCGGGGGTGCTTGCGCCACCGGTGCCGTACAGTGAGGCGACGGCTGGCCCCTTGCCCGTCGTGAGGTCTCCGATGCTGGTACCACTTGCAGTGCCCACGTCGGCTGCCTCCCAAGCAGACTCCCCGACGACGTCGATGGAGGGAGCTTCGTCGCCGCCGATGCGAGAGTCTACTTCTCAATGTTCCCACCGTGGCCATGTGTCTACGGAGACGAGGCAGGCACGACTTCAGACAGAAGTTCATGAACTGGTGTCCGATACCGATGGTGAGGCCTCGTGGGATATTTCTCAGATGAGGAGTCTGACGGTCTTCCTTCTGATCCCAATCCCTCCCCTGAAAGACAGCTTTCTCCTTCTGAGAGTCTATCTTTCGCGGCCTTTGTCCAAGAAATGTCTACGGCAATTCCCTTCCCTGTGGTTACAGAGGATGAGCCAAGGGCTGAAATGTTTGAGCTTTTGGACTATCCTTCGCCACCTAAGGAATCGTCCACAGTACCCATGCATCATGTCTTCAAAAAGACACTGCTGGAGAACTGGGTGAAGCCACTAACTAATCCCCACATTCCCAAGAAGATCGAGTCCCAGTATCGGATCCATGGGGACCCTGAGTTGATGCGGACTCAGTTGCCTCACGACTCTGGGGTTGTGGATCTGGCCCTTAAGAAGGTCAAGAGTGCTAGAGAGTATGCTTCGGCGCCCCCAGGCAGAGACTCTAAAACCTTGGATTCTTTTGGGAGGAAGGCCTACCATTCCTCAATGCTCGTAGCCAAAATCCAATCTTACCAGCTCTAAACGAGCATTCATATGCAGAACAATGTGCGGCAGTTGGCGGATTTGGTGGATAAGCTCCCTTCTGAGCAAGCCAAGCCTTTTTGGCAGGTGGTCAGGCAGCTGAAGGCGTGTCGTAAATTCCTGGCCAGGGGTGTTTATAACACTTTTGATATCGCGTCCAGGACCGATGCTCAAGGTGTGGTGATGCGCAGACTCTCATGGCTGCGTGCCTCCGACCTAGAAAATAGGATTCAGCAGCGGATTGCGAATTCTCCTTACCGGGGGGGATAATATTTTTGGTGAAAAAGTCGAACAGATGGTTGAGCAGCTCCACCAGCGGGACACCGCATTCGACAAATTCTCCCTCCGGGCGCCTTCAGCATCTACCTCAACTGGTAGACGTTTTTATGGCGGAAGAAGGACTGTTACCTTCAGGTACAGTCCTCCCTCTCGCCAGCCTGCTGCCCAGGCCAAGCTCCAGCACGCTCGTTCTCGTCAACACCGTGCGACTAGGCAGGCCCCTGCGGCTCCCCAGCAAAAGCAAGGGACGGGCTTTTGACTGGCTCCAGCAGAGCATAGCCGAAATCATAGTGTCTGTGCCGGATGATCTGCCGGTCGGGGGGAGGTTAAAATTTTTTCACCAAAGATGGCCTCTCATAACCTCCGACCAGTGGGTTCTTCAAATAGTCCGGCTAGGATACTCCCTCAATTTGGTTTCCAAGCCTCCAAATTACCTACCGGGAGCTCAATCCTTCAGCTTCTAGCACAAGCAGGTACTTGCAGAGGAACTCTCCACCCTTCTCAGCGCCAAAGCGGTCGAGCCCGTGCCACTGGGGCAGGAAGGGCTGGGATTCTATTCCAGGTACTTCCTTGTGGAAAAGAAAACAGGGGGGATGCGTCCCATCCTAGACCTAAGGGCCCTGAACAAATATCTTGTCCGAGAAAAGTTCAGGATGCTTTCCCTGGGCACCCTTCTTCCCGTGATTTAGGAAAACGATTGGCTATGCTCTCTGGACTTAAAGGATGCTTACACTCGTATCCCGATACTGCTAGCCCACAGACAGTATCTTCGATTCCGTCTGGGAACATGGCACTTTCAGTATTGTGTGCTACCCTTTGGTCTCGCCTCTGCGCCCAGGGTGTTCACAAAGTGCCTGGCTGTAGTAGCGGCGTCTCTATGCAGACTGGGAGTGCACGTGTTCCCTTGTCTCGACGATTGGCTGGTGAAGAACACCTCGGAGGCAGGAGCTCTACAGTCCATGCAGATGACTATTCGACTCCTGGAGCTACTAGGGTTTGTGATAAATTATCCAAAGTTCCACCTTCTTCCTGTTCAGAAACTCAAATTCATAGGGGCTCTGCTGGATTCTCAGACAGCTCGTGCCTACCTCCTGGAAGCGAGGGCCGACACTCTTCTGTCCCTTGTTTCTTGGGTACGAGCGACTCAGCAGATCACAGCTCGGCAGATGTTGAGATTGCTCAGCCACATGGCCTCCACAGTGCATGTGACTTCCATGGCCCGCCTCCACATGAGATCAGCTCAATGGACCCTAGCGTCTCAGTGGTACCAAGCTGCTGGGGACCTAGAGGACGTAGTCCTGCTGTCCACGAGTTTTCTTCAGTTCCTCCATTGGTGGACAATTCGGTCCAAATTGACTCTGGGACGTCCTTTCCAAATTCCTCAGCCTCAAAAGGTGCTGACGATGGATGCGTCTCTCCTGGGGTGGGGAGCTCATGTCAATGGGCTTCACACCCAAGGGAGTTGGTCCCTTCAGGAGAAAGGTTTACAGATCAACCTCCTGGAGTTACGAGCGGTCTGGAATGCTCTAAAGGCCTTCAGAGATCGGCTGTCCCATCAAATTATTCAAATTCAGACAGGCAATCAGGTTGCCATGTACTACATCAACAAGCAGGGGGGCACCGGATCTCGCCCCCTGTGTCAGGAGGCCGTCAGAATGTGGCTTTGGGCTCACCAGTACGGCATGTTTCTTCAAGCCACGTATCTGGCAGGCATAAACAACAGTCTGGCCGACAGATTGAGCAGGATAATGCAACCTCACGAGTGGTCGCTCAACTCGGGTGTGGTACGCAAGATCTTCCAGGAGTGGGGCACCCCCTCGGTGGATCTTTTTGCCACTCAGCTCAATCACAAGGTTCCTCAATTCTGTTCCAGACTTCAGGCCCACGACAGACTAGTGTCAGGTGCCTTTCTCCTGCATTGGGGGACAGGCCTTCTGTATGCATATCCTCCCATACCTCTGGTGGAGAAGACTTTGCTGAAACTGCAGCAAGACCGCAGAACCATGATTCTGATTGCACCCTTTTGGCTGCATCAGATTTGGTTCCCTCTTCTTCTGGAGTTGCCCTTCGAAGAACCGTGGAGATTGGACTGTTTTCCAATCCTTATCACTCAGAACGAGGGGGCGCTTCTGCATCCCAACCTCCAGTCTCTGGCTCTCACAGCCTGGATGTTGAGAGCATAGATTTTGCCTCCGTAGGTCTTTCTGAGGGTGTCTCCCGAGTCTTGCTTGCTTCCAGGAAAGATTCCACGAAGAGGTGTTACTCTTTTAAATGGAGGAGGTTTGCCGTCTGGTGTGACAGCAAGGCCCTAGATCCTCGCTCTTGTCCTACACAGACCCTGCTTGAATACCTTCTGCACTTATCAGAGTCTGGTCTTAAGACCAACTCCGTAAGAGTTCACCTTAGTGCAATTAGTGCTTTCCATTATCGTGTAGACGGTAAGCCTATCTCTGGACAGCCTTTAGTTGTTCGCTTTATGAGAGGTTTGCTTTTATCAAAGCCCCCTGTCAAACCTCCACCAGTGTCATGGGATCTCAACGTCGTCCTCACCCAGCTGATGAAACCTCCTGTTGAGCCACTGGATTGCCTGCCATCTGAAGTACTTGACCTGGAAGGTCATTTTCTTGGTGGCTGTTACTTCAGCTCGTAGAGTCAGTGAGCTCCAAGCCTTGGTAGCCCATGCTCCTTATACTGAATTTCATCATAACAGAGTAGTCCTCTGTACTAAGTTCTTGCAGAAACTGGTGTCGGAGTTCCATCTGATCCAGTCAATTGTCTTGCCAACATTTTTTCCCCGTCCTCATACCCGCCCTGCTGAACATCAGTTGCATACATTGGACTGCAAGGGAGCATTGGCCTTCTATGTGGAGTGGACAAGCCCCTTCAGACAGTCCGCCCAAATGTTTGTTTCTTTCGACCCCAACAGAAGGGGAGTGGCAGTCGGGAAATCACCATTTCCAATTGGCTAGCAGATTGCATTTCCTTCACTTACGCCCAAGCTGGGCTGATTCTTGAGGGTCATGTCACGGCTCATAGTGTTAGAGCCATGACGGCGTCAGTGGCCCACTTGAAGTCAGCCACTATTGAAGAGATTTGCAAGGCTGCGACGTAGTCCTCAGTCCACACATTCACATCTCATTACTGCCTTCAGCAGGATTCCCGACGTGACAGTCGGTTCGGGTAGTTGGTGCTGCAGAATCTGTTCGGGGTCTAGAATCCAACTCCACCCCTCTAGGCCCATTTTTGTTCTGTTCCAGGCTGCACTCTCAGTTAGCTGTTTCTTTGTAGGTCAATCTCTGTTATCTCCTCGCCGTTGCGAGGCCCAATTGACCATTGTTCATTGTTTTGAGTGAGCCTGGGGGCTAGGGATACCCCACATGTGAGAACAAGCAGCCTGCTTGTCCTCGGAGAAAGCGAAGATACTTAAAGTGTAGCAGGTATTTGTATTCTCCGAGGACAGCAGGCTGATTGTTCTCACCAACCCGCCCACCTCCCTTTGGAGTTGTTTTTATTCTTTATTTGCTTTTGATATAACTGAGGCGGGAACGTACGCACGCGGGCGGGAAGATGGCCGCGCATGCGCAGTGCATCCATCCCGTGCTTTGCTGGCTGTCGCAAAGCTCTTTAGATTTTACTAGAAAAAATCTCCGTTCCATATCATCAAGCTGATCAATCCATAGACTGGTGGGTTGTGTCCATCTACCAGCAGGTGGAGATAGAGAGCAAACTTTTGCCTCCCTATATGTGGTCATGTGCTGCCGGAAACTCCCCAGTATGTTCTCTATCTCAGCAGGTGGTGGTCACACACAGCAGCAGCTCTGGCTAGGCCTCCAAGCCTAATCCTTAGGTTTTGTTGAGGCCTGGGGTTGAGGGCTCTTTTGAGCAAGTGCAAACCTGGTGGTGCCAGGTCCCTCCTTTTCTCCCCCCTCCCGCTGGCTCCGTTTAAAAAAAAAAAAAAAAAAAAATATTTTTAAACGTCTTTAAAGGCGTTTAATGCGACGTTTCTTTAAACGTTCATTGCAGCTACTCACTGGGACACCAGTTCGTTACAGCTCGGAGCGGCAAGCAGGTAATTTTACCTTTTTATAGCGGGCAGGGGGTTCCCCGATTCTTCTCCTCGTGGCAATGGCGTCGGAGGGCGAGGGCGCAAAGGGTCGCTCCCCGGATCGCTGGAGCGCTTCTAGAGGGGATGCGGGGGTTTTACAACCTGATTCGCCCTTGATGGGTGATAGTTTAGTGACCGATGAATGTCCCAGTCGTTCCTCCGGCGTGGCGTTTTTTTCCTGCCATAAACGCCCATCCCCCGCTCCTCGCCTCCGCCATCTTGGCCGGCCACGCGGCTCGGACGGCTTCTTCGGGGCCGCCCTTGAGGTTGGAGACATTAATGCCATGAACGCCCTTAATTTGGGCGACGGCACAAAAGCGGCTAAAGTTAAGCGCCGTTCTTCCCGCGCGGCTCCTTCACGGAGTTTCGCGCCGGACGCCATTTTGGATGCGCAGCATGTCTCTCCCCCGCTATTGCGAGCGCCGGTTGAGAGTGCGTCTAGGGCTGTTGCCCAGGCTGCGGAAGTGCACAGTTTGGGGGGTTTCTCCCCCGAGTTTGTTTTGCTGCTGCATCAGGCTTTCCTCATGCAAAACGCTGCCCCTGCTCCCTCTTCTGATAAAGAGGTTGAGGTTCCCAGAGGTAAACGCCCTCGGGTTGATTTCCAGGCCTTGGAGGACTTTGTCTCCTCCGATGTAGATGAGGGCAGCGTGTCTGAGGTCTCCCAACGATCCTTTGCGAATTCCTTGGAGGAGATAGATCCCCGCTCGGATGGAGCGGATGACCCCTCTGCAGCGCGGCTTTTTAGCCCAGAGGATTTGCCCAACCTGTTGTTACAGGCCATGGACACTTTGAAGATTTCCTCTCCGGAGGACGTCTCTCCCTCAGCCCCTGTTGGCTCTGTCATTATGCTGGGGACGAAGCGCCCGCCTAGAACCTTCCACGTGCATGATGCCATGCACACCTTAATTGCGGCTCAATGGGATGTCCCGGAAACGAGCCTTAAAGTGGCTAGGGCTATGTCCCGCCTCTATCCTTTGGCTGTGAGTGAACGTGAGGCCTATCTGTGGCCTACCGTGGATTCTTTAATCACTGCGGTGACTAAGAAAACGGCGTTGCCGGTGGAAGGTGGCACGGCCCTAAAGGACGCCCAAGACAGAAGATTGGAGGCGGCCTTAAGGTCGTCCTTGGAGGCAGCTGCTTTAAGTTTGCAGGCCTCAGTTTGCGGCTCCTATGTGGCCAGGGCGTGCCTGACTATGGTGCAGCGGGCTTCCCCCTCGGATCATTCCTTGAGGGCTGATTGGCCGGCCCTGGAATCGGGCTTAGCCTATTTGGCAGTCTTGCTGTATGATGTCTGGAGAGCCTCAGCTAAAGGCATGGCTCAGACAGTCTCTGCGCGGCGGTGGCTTTGGCTGAAACATTGGTCTGCTGACCACGCCTCTAAATCCCGCCTGGCTAGATTGCCTTTTAAAGGCAAGCTGCTCTTTGGGGTCGAGCTGGACAAAATCGTGACCGATCTCGGCACGTCTAAGGGCAAGAAATTACCAGAGGTCAGGGCTCGGGTTAGTACTCGTCCCGATACCTCCATACCGCCCGGGCAAGTCGGGTTCCTCTGCCCCCTCTTCCTTCAAGAGGAATTTCTCCCCCAAGCAGCATTCCTTTCGCAGAGACCGCCGTCCCGGAGGTGCTCCCTCCGGTCCTCCCCCAGGGTCTCGTACCCAATGACGGGGCCTTGGTCCACGCCCCAGTGCAGATTGGAGGACGGCTGTCCTCGTTTCTGGGCGAGTGGACCACTATAACTTCAGACGCGTGGGTGCTGGAAGTCATCAGAGACGGCTACAAGCTAGAGTTCTGCCAACCCTTAAGAGACGGGTTTGTACTCTCTCCCTGCAAGTCTCCGGTCAAGCTGTGGTAGTGCAGCAGACCTTGGACAACCTGATCCGCCTGGGTGCGGTCGTTCCGGTGCCAAAAAATCAGATTGGCAAGGGACGTTACTCCATTTACTTTGTGGTTCCAAAGAAAGGAGGTTCTGTCCGGCCTATCCTCGACCTCAAAGGGGTCAATCGGGCCTGGAAAGTGAGGCACTTTCGCATGGAGACTCTCCGCTCTGTTATAGCGGCAGTGAAGGCAGGAGAGTTCTTGGCTTCCTTGGACATCAAGGAAGCGTACCTGCATATTCCCATCTGGCCTCCTCTCCAACGCTTTCTGCGTTTTACAGTCCTGAGACGACACTTCCAGTTCAGAGCCCTCCCTTTCGGGTTGGCTACTGCTCCGCGGACCTTTTCCAAAGTAATGGGGGTCATAGCGGCCTTCCTGCTAAAGGAAGGAGTACAAGTCCATCCTTATCTGGACGACTGGTTGATCCGAGCCCCCTCTTATGCAGAGTGCGGCAAAGCTATGGACCGGGTAGTTGCTCTTTTGAGCTCCCTGGGATGGATCATCAACTGGAAGAAGAGCCAGCTGCGCCCGGCTCAGTCCCTGGTGTATCTGGGAGTTCGATTCGACACCCAAGTGGGCAGAGTGTTCCTGCCAGACAATCTGATTGTCAAGCTTCAGGCTCAGGTGGACTAGTTCCTAGTAGCCTCTCCTATTCGGGCTTGGGACTACGTGCAGCTGTTGGGCTCTATGACGGCCACGATGGAAGTAGTGCCCTGGGCCAGGGCTCATATGAGACCACTACAGCTATCTCTGCTGCTGCGCTGGACTCCGATGTCGGAGGATTATGCTGTGCGCCTTCCCGTGGACCCAGCAGTGCGCAAGGCGCTGAGCTGGTGGACGCAGACAGACAAGTTGTCTGCAGGATTGCCTCTGGTGACCCCGGAGTGGATTGTCGTCACGACAGACGCCTCTTTGATGGGCTGGGGAGCCCACTGCTTGGGAAGGACAGCGCAGGGGCTCTAGTCTCCTGCAGAGGCAAGTGGTCTATCAACCTCCTGGAACTCAGAGCCATTCGCTTGGTGTTATTGGAGTTCATCCCGGTACTCGTGTTGAAGCCTGTACGGGTCCTGTCGGACAATGCCACGGCTGTGGCCTATATCAACCGCCAGGGAGGTACCAGAGCGCCCCTCTAGCCAAGGAGGCTATGGGTCTTTGCCAGTGGGCGGAAGCGAACCTGGAGCAGCTTTCAGCGGCCCACATTGCCGGAGTCATGAATGTCAAGGCGGACTTTCTCAGTCGCCATACCTTGGAGCCCGGAGAGTGGCAACTATCTGCTCAGGCGTTCTTGGACATCACGAAGCGCTGGGGCCAGCCGAGCCTAGATCTGATGGCGTCATCGGCCAATGGCCAAGTGCCGCGCTTTTTCAGCAGAGGACGGGACCCTTGATCCCTGGGAGTAGATGCTCTTCTCCAACAGTGGCCGACACAAGAGCTCCTCTATGTGTTCCCGCCCTGGCCCATGTTGGGCAGGGTGCTAGACCGGGTGGCAAAGCATCCCGGCAGGGTAATCCTGGTGGGTCCGGATTGGCCCAGACGTCCCTGGTATGCGGACTTGTTCAGGCTCTCAGTCGACGATCCTCTGCGGCTGTCAGTGGAGCAGGGCCTGTTACATCAGGGTCCCGTGGTGATGAAGGATCCCTCTCCCTTTGGTCTTACGGCCTGGCTATTGAGCGGCAGCGTCTGAGGAAGAAGGGCTTCTCAGACAAGGTCATCGCCACTATGCTGAGAGCGAGGAAGCGCTCTACTTCTACTGCTTACGCCAGGGTTTGGCGTATCTTTGCAGCATGGTGTGAAGCAGGCTCACTTTCTCCCTTCACTGCTCCAATGTCTTCAGTGTTGGCGTTCCTGCAAGAAGGTCTGGAGAAAGGCCTGTCGCTCAGTTCCCTTAAAGTCCAGGTAGCGGCTCTGGCTTGCTTC